>NW_022196897.1:77988624-77998315 GCF_008632895.1 Mastomys coucha | reverse complement strand
AAAAAAAAAAAAAAAAAAAACCAAGCCGGAGGTGAGCCGGGTCTCGAAGGGGAAGGGTCATGGGTGGCCGCCCCGGGCCTGTGACATCAAGACATACTCCAGGGCCCCCGATGGGCAAGCAAAGTGCTGACCTGAGAGCTGAACAGGCTGCTCGAGAGAGAAAGTAGACAGGCCCAGACCAGAGAAAGGGGAGGAGGAGATAGAGTGCTGGGGCTGCGAGAGGGGACCTGAGCCAGGATACTTCGGTAAGACCGAACTCCAGGGCCAGAGACCTAGAGATCAGAGGTGAGAGGCACAGGCGCGGGAGTCCAGGCTCGGCGAGGGGCGGGAGTGGAGGCGGGGACTAGGGGGTCTGGGGAGGTGCGGGTTTGAGGGAAGGGGGCGGGTCGGGTCCTTCCTTGGGGTGGGGGGAGGGGCGGGGGCCCATGTGACCGGCTCAGACCGGTTCTGGAGACAAAAGGGGCCTTAGCGGCCTTAGCGGGACAGGCCGTAGCAGGAGGGAGCGAAGCATCGAGACGGCAGTGAGCGAGTGAGCGCGCGCAGTGGCTGTGGCCCCAGTCCCTCCAGGCTGCTGCCACCAAGGGGGCTGAGGTTGGGGTGGGGGGGTACGCTGAGACATCGTTTTCAAGTCCTCCCTCCGTCGCCCCCTTGTCGCTCCGACGTTTTGGGCCTGGAAAGTGGGACAAGTCAGTCAAGGGTGGGAGGTCCTTCCCGCGGTCCCTAGCAGAGAAAGGACTAGGCGAGAAACTCTAACCCAGGTTTTTCTCCCAGGATGCAGCACCGAAGCTTCTTCCTTCTCGCCCTTCTTGCCCTCTTGGTGGTCACATCCGCGGTGGCCAAAAAAAAAGGTGATGGGCTAGGGTGGGCAGTGAAAGAAAGCTGGGGTGGGCAGGTGAGGCCGAGTGACCTAGGTGCTGGTCTCCGAGGGAGTCTCCGGGCACGCCATGTCCTTAATTTTGCTCCTTGCGCCTTGTAGAGAAGGTGAAGAAGGGCAGCGAGTGTTCGGAGTGGACCTGGGGGCCCTGCACCCCCAGCAGCAAGGACTGCGGCATGGGTTTCCGCGAGGGTACCTGTGGGGCCCAGACCCAGCGCGTCCATTGCAAGGTGCCCTGCAACTGGAAGAAGGAATTTGGAGGTGAGGTGGAGCACGGGAGGAGGGCGGGAAGGCAGAGGGTATGTCCTTAGTAAAACGTAGGCAGGAAGGGCAGCCACAACCCTCCTGTCTTTCACCGTGGGGCCACTCTCTCATCAGCCGACTGCAAATACAAGTTTGAGAGCTGGGGGGCGTGTGATGGGAGCACTGGCACTAAAGCCCGCCAAGGGACCCTGAAGAAGGCTCGGTACAATGCCCAGTGCCAGGAGACCATCCGCGTGACCAAGCCCTGCACCTCCAAGACCAAGTCGAAGACCAAAGGTCAGCGAATATGGGGACCAGGCTACCTCATGCTATCTCTGCAGAGCAATCTTCAAGTTAGGAACAGGCAGATACTGGAGGGCCACTCCTGGAGATGCTAGACCCTCTGCCCAAGTAGGAACTACTCTTTCTGTCGGATCATCCGATCTGGGTTCCTGGAAAAGACTTGTCTTTGTCACCTGAGGAAGGTGGGATGAGATCAGCACTCTATACTTAAAACTATAGGAAGGTTGTCCTAAAGGGACATGCTGTCACTCGACTCCCAACAGCTATTGAGGCCAACAGGGCAGAGGTCACTCTGCCCACTTCCCGGGTGAAGAACTTGGACATACTCTGATCCTGGATGAAAATAGAAAGTTGAAAGTCAGGCTTGGTGGCTCCTGCCTGTAAAAAGCAGTAGGTTCAGGACCGAGGCAGTAAAACTGCCATGAGTTCAAGGTTACAGACTGAGACTTGAGAGTCTGTCTTTAAAAGAAGGCGGCGGGGGAGGGGGGTTAAAAAGTTGAAGGAATAAAGAAAGCTTGGCATCACATGGCTGCCCTTTTCCACCACTTCCAGGTTAACTGATCAGTCACCACTAGGGGGCAGGATTTTCTCTCCTTGATGGATTTGTATGTGTTGTCTGGTGAGTCTGAGCTAGATCACCCACCGCACTAATGCATTTCTTTATTGTTTTCCAGCTAAGAAAGGAAAAGGAAAGGACTAAGTCAGGAGGCCAGGGAGCCTCTGGCCTTGCCAGGAGTCTGGACGGAACCCTCCTCTCCCACAGGCCCAAGATATAACCCACCAGTGCCTTTTGTCTTCCTGTCAGCTTTGTCAATCACGCCTGCCCTTTCATGCCCACATCAAGTGCCCAAAGTGGGGAGGGACAAGGGATTCTGGGAAGTGAGCCTCCTCATACCCCCTTTTGTTCTTCCCACCCTGATACCTGTTATTAAGAAATGAATAAAATAAACTCACTTTTTTCCAATAAAAGCTTCTTTTTTAATCTATAAAAGCCCCTTCCCAGGGAGTTTGCGGTGGAGCTTTGTTGGGGGTGGGAGGATGGGGAGAGATGGACGGAGGGGAGCTGAGGTCTATGTAGGAAGTGCTCCCAACAGCTTGTGGAAAGAGCAGAATCATTTACAAAAATGTCTTCCAGGGCCCCACAGGGCTGGGGTTAGGGAAGAGGACCTACATGATTCACTTGAACTCTGTCCCACCTAGTCAAGAGTCTTTCTAGTCCAGGCTACTGCCAGTCTGGAATTTTCTCCTTGGGGATCGGTGAGGGTGCTCACTTGTGTCATCCGCCCACTGAAACCTGTGTGGGTCACCATGTTTCCCACCACCACCTTCTTCCCCTTGGATACCTCCCTCTGTACAGAGGTCGAGAGGAACACTGCTGTTCATTTGATGTGTGGCCTGGGAGTGGGCTTTTGACAATAAGATCCACCACTAATTGACTCAGTCCCCTGGAGCCTGTATCCCAGCTTAGCATGACCTCCCAGTTGCCCCATCCAGATGACTGGTGGCCAGGGGAGTGCCAAAGGGCTTGACTTCCCACCCAGAGCCTGGCTGAGCAACAATGGCAGGGAAGTCCTTCACCCTGGAGTGGGACTAGGGGGCAGGGGAAGGGCTGAGCCTACATGCATAGGGAGGAGGGCGCAGGAAGGCGGAAAGCACCGATTACAGCACAACGGGGGCGGGACCCCACCCTTGCAAGCCTGGCTCCTTTTGCTCCTCTCAAGATGCTCCTGGGCTTGGCTTTATTCATCACCTCTGCTGACGGTTGGCCTTGATAGAGCCGCTGTCCACGCCAGCCATTGTCCCCCATCTTCCTGAGGCAAGGTAAAAGAATGGGGCCAGGCGGTGCCAGTTCAGACCTTCCCTGGGCTGAGCCTCCTAGGCTTCAGTAGAGATCTGCTCTCCCATCCCAGCGAAGAGCCTCTGTACCTCCTGGTGTCTGGGGGACCTGTTCTCTTCAGCAGATGCGAACTCAGAGTGGGGCCGCCTCCTCTCTCCTCCACAGCCGGTGAGCCATGTGGTTCCCCGGTACACACTCATGACACCAGCACCTCCTAAGGTACCTGCCCGTCTACCTGGCTGTGCCAATGTTCCGATACTGGCACAGCAAAAGGTGCCGGAAGGTCTTTTTGAAAGTGGCATTGCAGAGTGCGTAGCAGGCAGGGTTGATGGTGCTGTTGACGTAGCAGAGCCAGTAGCCGATGGACCACACTCTGTCGGGGATACAGCTCTGGCAGAAGGTGTTCACCAGGACCATGACATTGTAGGGTGTCCAGGTGAGGATGAAGGCCAGCAGAATAGCAAAGATTGTCCGAGTCACTTTGCGCTCCCGGGCCGCCATCTGCCGCTTCTTGCGCACCTGGTTGCGAGCGATGCTGGCAAACTTTCGGGCCACATTGGCTGCTGGGCGCATACCAGCTGGCGTGGCAGGTACAATCTCAATGGCCGTCACACATTCATTGCCTGTCTGCTTTGTTACAATTTGAATCTTGGACCATTTGGAGGCTGGGTTGAGGGTTCGTGGCTGCAGTGTAGGGGCAGGCAGCGCTGGTGTGGTGGCCTCTGTGGTGGACAGCTCTGTGGGTGGCCGTTCCTTGGTGTTCTGGGTGGCACTTCCTGAGCTGGACTCATTGGAAGTGTCCTTGTCAGGCACTGGGCGTGGAGGCGGGGGCAGGGCTGGCGGAGGAGCCTCTTCTAGCTTCCCGTTGCGCAGTTCCTCTCGAGAAGCGCCCCCTGGTGGAGGTTTCTTAATGCTCGGCTTCATCAGAGGGCTCTTGAGGAAAGCCAGAGTCTTGGCCTTCTTCTCCTTGGGGCCCTCAGGGCGATGCTTGTGAACACGGCTGCGGCTGGCCAGTGAGATGTGAATATACAGCACGGTCATGATGACCACAGGCAGGTAGAAGGCAGCAATGGCTGTGCCAAAGGTCACTGCCGGATTAGACAAGAACTGGATGAAGCACTGGTTATCAGGCACTGTCCTCTTGCCCACCACAAACTGCCAGAACAAGATGGCAGGGGCCCAGAGGACAAAGGACAAGACCCAGGCAGCTGCAATCATGAGGCCTGCCATCTTAGTAGTACGGCGGGCGGGATAAGTGAGGGGTTTGGTGACGCAGAAGTAGCGGTCAAAACTGATGATGAGAAGGTTCATGACAGAGGCATTGCTCACCACATAGTCCAGGGCCAGCCACAGGTCACAGACCACAGCACCCAGGGGCCAGTAGCCCTTGATGATGTATAAGGTGTAGAGGTTCATAGAGAACGCCCCTATGATGAGATCCGCACATGCCAGGCTGAACAGGAAGTAGTTGTTGACCGTCTGCAACTGCCTGTTGACCTTGATGGACAGCATTACCAGGATGTTACCCACAACAGTCACCAGGCTCAGGGAGCCAGTCACTGTAGCAATGAACACCATCTCCACTGTCTCTAGGTGGTTGTGGGCTGTGGTGACCAGACGCACAGACTGATTGGCTGAGCTGCCATTGACAGGTGTGAAGTTCGCCATGCCGAACCCAACTGGATACAGGTGGGCAGTGGCTGGAGGAGGAAGGAGACAGCACAGGAGTGAATGGTGGAAGGGAGTGGGGAGGGGTCACACAGAGGTTACCTGGAGACACCGTGGCTGGAGGAACTTCATCCAGGAAAATGTCAGGGCCCTCTGTGCCAGTCATTCCTGAGTTCTCAGTCATCTTAACGTTTACTGAATGCTTCCTCAGCCAAACACTGTAATCAGCTCAGGGCTGAGATTATAGAAGTGAATGAACACACACGGTCCCCATCTCAGAATGGATCATCTAGTTTGGGGAAAAACAGAAACACGTGAGGGGGGGGGAACTGCTAGAAAGAAGATACGGTGGTGATGGTGGTGATGGTGAAGGAAGACTGAGAGAGAATACTGGAGAGGACTGGTGCTTGCTGGCTGATCACGGGTCTCACCCAGATGATGACGCAGATGAGGGCAAGGAGGAAGCCACTTTGAAGAGCTGTGGTGTGTGGCTGAAATAAGGCAAAGGCCCAGAGACGGAGCTCAGGAGAGCAAGGGGTAGCATGAGGAGTGGAAGGTGGGCAGCGGGGACAAGTGTCTAGTTGTTTGCCCACTCAGGCCTGTCACTTCCCACCCCTGCTTTTTGGTTACTGAAGGTTGTACCCAAGGCCATGCACACGAAAGACGTGTCATGCACGGGTACCGCTAGCTACCCACTAGTGGAGCTATCTGCAGCCCCACTTGCTCATCTCTTTTCTTTCTTCTTTCTTCCTTTTTTTGTTTTTGTTTTTGAGAGAAGGACTTACTGTGTAGACCAGGCTGACCTCAAAGTCACAGACCTTGATCTGCCTGCCTCTGCCCCTAGAAGGCTGGGGCTGCAGGTATGCTCCACCATATCCAGCTACTTGGACATTTCATAAGCAATCACGGCCAAGGGAGATTTGAACTCCCATTCCTACACTGTCATCGTTGTCGTCGTTATCATCATCATCATCATAACAATAATAACAATAGCAGCCAGCACAGATTGTCTACTGAGTTCCTGCACTCTCTGTTTCCTCACAACCGAAGGCAGATATTGAGGAAACAGGCTCAGAGGTGTTAAATAAGGTTCCACATTTCCTTGACATCTAGTGGTGGGTCCAGTGCATTTGGGAACAGGGAGAGGCAGTCAAGAAAGACACAGGACCTGATGGTTATAAGGGCTAGGGAGGTCACTCTAGCGACCAGAGGAGGTGAGGTGGGAGCTGGGACACCTGGAAGAAGAGGCAGGAGGAGGAGGAGGAAGAGGAAGAAGAGAAGAAGAAGAAGAAGAAGAAGAAGAAGAAGAAGAAGAAGAAGAAGAAGAAGAAGAAGAAGAAGAAGAAGAAGAGGAAGAAGAAGAAGAGGAAGAAGAGGAAGAAAGGGAACAGTGAGATGACTCAGGAAGTTCAGCTTTGCCTGCCCAGCCCAGTCCCAGGGGTGAAGAATGAACAGTGTGGGGGCTGTTAGATCCCCAGCAAAGAAATCAGACACACAGCAGCTGAAGAAGGGTCTATCTGATTTCCCAAGAACTAAGGACAAGCTCCCTTATGGAGCCTAAAGATGAGGGAATTACCCCAGAGGGAACCTGCAGCCAGCCCCAGAGAGTTCACATCCCACATAGAGGATGACCCAGCTAAGGTCCAACAGAGCCCCTCCCCGGAGTTTGCCTTCCCTCCCACCAGGCTCCCTTCATCTCTCCTCCTCCCCTTCCTCTTCCATACATGTGAGGGAGGCCCACGCCCAGCACACTGTGCCAGGGCAGCCGCTCAGCCCAGCCTCCTTCACACCCGCCAACACACAAGCATTCCACATACGCACAAAGGCACCATCTCAGCCACACGCAGGTCGTATACGCAGTCCTGTGCGTCTGTGTGTGCATCTGTGTGTGTGCGCGTGTGTGCGTCTGTGTGTATAAGAGGAAGAGAGGGTGCAGCAGCCGGCTGTGGAGGAAGAGGCACCAAGTCTGCAGATTAGGTTCAATAGGAGGCCAGCAAGATCTAGCTGTACAGCCCAAGGAGAGCCATTTGTCCTCTGGGAACTAGTCCTGTCATTTACAAAATAGAGGATCTTGTCCCACCACAGCCTTTGGACAGCCAGGGGATCCAGTTAGCACCCCAGCTTGCTCTCCAACTGGAAAAGGCACGGGGTGGGGGGCGTGGGGGGCTGCAGACACATGCCAAGCTTGGGCCCAGCCCTCCAGCTCCACCACAACAGGTACAAGAGCTTGCCTTCTGGCTTCAAAGTTAAACCCACTGGTCAAAGGAGGACAGGATGAAAGGGGGCAATGGTACCTCCAAGGTCACCCAAGGAGTCAAGGGCAAAAGACTGATCAGTTCTTTCAAGAGACTCCACGGTGGCATTCAGCTGCAAAATGGAGCCTTGAGGATCAGATGCCTTAGAGCCCGGAGGGTAGTAGCATCAAGCACAGAGGCTACTCCCCTCATCCTACACCCCCAATATCAGCTGTCTGGGACAGGGGTAAACCAGTAGGGGAGCCATTAGCCCACACCAAGGAAACCCTCACTTTAGTGTCTCAGGGCCAGAACACAGCCAACTAGCCAGCAGCCAGCAGGATAAGGGAGGTGGGGGGCAAGATGTGTGAGATAGGAAAAATACAACCTCTCTTGTTTATTGAGTCAGGAGCCCCTCAAAGTTTAATGTCTAGAGCATCCAGAAAAGGCGAGTACTACTGGTAACCTCATCTTACAGATATAAAAGTCCTCTTACTGAAGGGCGTCATGATAACGAAATGGACGAAATTCATCTAGTTTGTAAGAAGGGGAGGGTCAGGATTAGTAACCAGGGACATTCTCCAAGGTATCTCCAAACCACACAGGATAGCAGCCCCCTAGCTGCATCTAAGATGTGGAACCCTCATATTCCAGCTCCCTCACTTGGGTTTGACCTTTTGTCCTCCTGGGACCAAGAAACAGCCTTAACAAGTAAATGACCAGATGAATGGTGGGTGGTTTGGTCTTCCCGGAGCCCCGACAGCTGCAGACTGGGTAAAATTCAGTTTTCTCAACTTGGTCCCAGTTTTCTTTCCAGATGACTCTGATAGTCTCTCAGACGTTCAGACCGCAGCATCTTCAGGCACAATCCCCCCCCCCCCCCCCCCCCCCCCCCCCCCCCCCCCCCCCCAATCCGGCCCATCTAGAATCTGAGAAGGCAAACAGCCACCCTGATCTGTGCGCACCACTAGATGGCAATGTCGGTCCCCGGTGCCAGCTCCGGACCCCGAGCCGGAGGTTCACCACGTCCTCAAGTCCCAGTGTAAATCGCAAATACAGAAAAGCGTCAGGGCAGGGCTTCTCCCACAAGGGACCAAAGGGAGGGAAATACCGCCTGTCTCCGTGGTCCCAGACTTCCACAAAGGTTCCTTAGGTTCGGCCAGGGTTTCGAGGATGAAAAACTTTAGGGCGTCGGGATTCCACCCGCACCCCGCAAGGCACCCATCAAGGAACGTGTAGGTGGGAAAACGAGTGCGAGTTGTGTTTGTGTGTGACTACTCGGGAGCTCGAGTAGACACTAGTAGCTGCTTGCATGTGCCAGTGTGCGCCCCGCCATGCCTGGATACCGGTGCGCCTTTGAACGTGTGAGCATGCCAGCGCCATATGGACACGTGCGTGTGCATGTGTGTGCGTGTATGGCCATAGAGCTTGAGTGGCCGCAACCGCCAACTTGTGTGCGGGAGCAAATGCTGGACTACCAACGAATGACCAGTTACATCTAACGCCCATGGCGGGAACCACCGGGAAGTGCCCGGCCTGTGGGTGGGGAACGGGTTGAGAAAGGACCAAAAATTGGGCTGCGAGGAACCCCTGACTTTGGAACCATTATCTTAGTGGTCTCGGGCACATGGTCCTATCTACATTGTCAGGAATGGAGAGCGCACAGTCCCAGCCGTGGGCTGACTTCTGTCGAGAAGCCTCTGCGATAGTCGACGAATCGAGCCGTGAGGGTCACCGAGCTCAGTTCGATGTGCCCTACGCATTGAGGGCAGGGGCAGAACCTCCAAACGGGGAGCCCAGTCGAGGCGTAGGTCAAGAGGGTACAATTGTTCTTCACTCTTTAACCCGCACCCCCTGGAGAGGCCCTGTCAGTTAAAATAAGCACCGGGTTCCCAAGCTGTGGGCTCAGGTGTATCTCAAAGGCCATCTCGGGGCTTACCCTTGAGCCCATCTCCGGGCTCCATCACGTCTGGGTCCCGGTCGAAAGGGCCAAGGTTCTCCGATGCCCCGCCCTCCCATCAACCCCCAGGCACGCAGTTCCTGTAGTCTCTGGGCGTGGGCAATGTGCTTCCGCGGGTCCTCGAGCCCCTACCCCTGCTGGGAACAAGACGGGAAAGGGTGCTCTGGGCGCCCGTGGGGTAGCTCGTGGAGTAGATTTTCGTTTATTAAGTGATCATTTTAGGAAAGCTATGGCCCCCAGGCTGCTCCTGAGGCGGAGAGAAGCCTCAGTACTTAAGGGGAAGAGAGAGGGGTGTTGGATATTGGGCCAAATCATTGTGCCTAACACTTCCTCTAAGAGCTGGGAGGGTGGAGGGCCGGGAGATGTATCTCCCCGGATGAGTAAAAGAGAGGGTACTCCTGAGGAGGGGGAAGGGAAACAGGAGAGAACAGGGGTGTTTTCCGTCGGGGCTCAAGGTCGCGGACAGAGGACTCCACGGGCTAGAGCGTGCTGGAGGCTCCTGGTGGGCCAAGGTGGGAACGGAGGGCAGGGAGACGGGCGGGAAACGGGTGCTTTGGGGCTTCATCTTCCGG
>NW_022196897.1:77929240-77987828 GCF_008632895.1 Mastomys coucha | reverse complement strand
GCTGTCCGCGTTGTCATGGGGACTAGGCGCCACCTCGCGGGCTGGGGAAGAACCAGGCGGCCAAGCTTGGCTATGAGCCCCGCCTCCGCCCTAACCACGCACTCTGGACCCCGAAGTGTTCTCGAGCCTCTCCATGGCTTGTATCCCCTTCATTGTTTGAGGGTTTGGCCCCAACAGGCCCCTGGTGTACGGCGGGGCAGATCTAGCCACGTGCTTCTGTCGGGGCAGAGAGCTGCCTGTTGGCCGCCGGACAGACAAAAGACTGGAGCCGTCGGGGCCTGGGGAAGAGCAGGTGAGATTGGACAGGCGAGCATCTACCCTGGCTAAAGCTCTTGTCACTTTCCATGCCTGGGAAGGGACGTGCACTAGCTGTGAGACTGAAGATGGGCACGAGCCTCCTATCCAGCCGCAAATGAGTTCATCGCTGCCTATGAGGAGAAAGCCAGGTACCCAAGGTCACCTGGGACAGAACAGGCCCGGAAGGAAAGCCCAGTCTCCTAGACCTCCTGCAACAGTACTAGGCTAAGGGCCAAAGTAGACAGATTCAGCACTTCGGACAGCTCCACGAGCCCTTGGTCCGGAGGCCAGTTACTGGGATCAGGCACCCTCGATTGTTCTCCTTGGCCAGCCAGGGTTGAATGCACCTCTTTGCTCCCGGGGTTCTGAGTACCGGTCACACACAAAGCCAATTAACTTTTTAAAAAAATATTTACTTATTTTATGTATGTGAGTACACTGTAGCAGTCTTCAGACACACCGGAAGGAAGAGGGAATCAGATCCCATTATAGATAGTTGCGAGCCACCATATGGATGCTGGAAGTTGAACTCAGGACCTTAGGAAGAGCAATCAGTGCTCTTAACCGCTGAACCATCTTTCCAGCCGAACAGCCAATTAACTTTAAGCTGGCTGACTCTTCTTGGAAAAAAACCACCTGAATCCCAGCTCTCCTTTACCCTCCTGCAAGGACTGGTAGGGGTCCCTGAGGGGAGTGGTGGTGGTGGTGGGGATAGCTTTGTAACAACAGAGGAGTTAGGAACCTTTCAACAGAGAATGAATGGGTGGAGACATGAGCTAGAAGAGCCAGTGAGACAAAGCTCCTGGTTCAGGCTTCTCCACGCTTAAGAGTAGAGGGATGTCAACATTGGTCAAAGTTGAGGGCAGGCTAGTGTGAGAAGTCATTTTCCCACCCATGGGTGGTCTGGTCTCCGATGATCCTCAGAAGGAAAAACGGAAAAAGTGCTATTGTTCTTGCCCCCACTTCACAGGAGAGGAGAGGCAGCCTTCCAGTTTTTTTTTTTTTTTTAATCCCCCTCCCTGGGGGCCAGGAGCAGGATGCTCTCAGGAGAGTGAAAGTGGTGTGTATGGGAGTGGGCAGAATGTTAAGCACTCACATGAGGAAACAAGGAAGCCAGTCTTGTTAAGGACAGGAGGTTCCAGAAAACAGAAATGCCTCCAACCACAGGCAAAGCTAATGCAGTCTGTGAAGCCTGGGCCTTTACCTCACCCACCCACATCTCAGAGCTCATGGATGAACTCTTGGAAAGATGAACTGGAACTACCCCAATTTAGTCTCTCTTCCTTCTTTGTTCTAACTGGGTCTTGGAACACTTTCTTAAGGGACTACCAGTCTTTATCCTGCCGACACCACATGGTTGTAATGTGTAAGTGGTCCTGCAAAGGTTTACCACTAAGGAGGCTCTCCCTGGATGTGGACTTAAGGAACTGGTGTGGAGACAAGGTGTGACTGGTCCCTCCTTGGCCAATCAGTATAGGTGGATAAGGCATGCTCATTGTCGGACCACTTTATCACAAGCCCTCTTTATATTCTGTTTGCAATCAACTAGAGGGCTTGTTCAGTTTCCCCTGTGCCTTGACTTCTATGTTGATGGCAGAGCCAGCTGTGTGTACCTTGGTTGTTAGTCATGTGGTCCTGATAACTGAAGTCATCACTTGAGGGGTTTTGGAGGGGTAGATCAAGTACACTTAGCACGTTGTTTACACTCAAGAAACTCAGTCTCTGTCAAACAAAGGCATACATCTGTTTGTAGTAGAATAGGCTTGGCAGTGGGTATCCTTCTACCCTTCAAATATTCAAGTTCTTTCCCTTAGAGGAACACAGGTCTCAAGATGCCTGTATTCTGCAAGTTGCAATGGTTTGATTTTATGGGGTTGAAAACAGTCCTGTAGTGCACTCCTGCAAAGACGATCAAGACAGAGAAGGCGAGTGGCTTGTCCAAAGTCACACAGCTAGTGGATGTTTACTGATACAATTCACTGGCAATACTCTCCAGTGAGCTGCAGACACAGCTCACATCACCTGTTTGTTTGCATTACTTGCTTGCCTGTTTTTGTTTTCAACTCTGTTGTGACAGAACCTTTAATTCTCACCATCCCCACCTCCACCTCCCCCCAGATGATTGCCAGTACCCTACCTGTGGTAGTCCATGTGCTGGCAGTTACTTGTGTTTTCTATTATACTTCAAAGAAATATTTTTATGTATATTGGTGTTTTGACTGTGTATCTGTACATCCCTTGGTGTTACATCCCATGGAACAGGCATTAGTCAGTTGTGAGCTGCCATGTAGGTGCTGGGAATTGAACCTGGGTCCTTGGGAAGCGCAGCCAGTGCTCTTCTCTGCTGGGCCATCTCTCCAGCTTTTTGTTACACCTCTTTAAGGCTTCTCTCATTTTCTAGACTGGCTTGACATGGGCAGGGCAGGATAATGGCTCCTTCAGGGGTACTTGCAGACAACCCAGTCTCCTCGCAGCTGCTCAGAATTTGCCATAGTGGTCTCTAGGACTGGATGCTGAGTCAAGCTTTTGATGACTCAACTGTCACTCCAAGCCTATAGTCCTGGCAGGAAGCAATCAGGACGAGACTCCCCATCATGCCTACCTGCCCCAGTGTGTATCAGTCTAGGAAGCAGCCCTCAACTAGCTGAGTTGGGCTAAGGGTCAAAGGGGGTGCCATTGCTAACTAGGTCTACTGAAATGCCCAGGGAAACCTGGCCACCCAGTTTGATGCCCTCCACACCCCAGTCCCAAACCCCTTTCCCTCCTCCCCTCTCCACAGAAATAAGCAGGAGCCTGGTGAGGGGCATGTCATCATTTTAATGATGTAGATCTTTGGTGTCTCCCTCATTAGCAGTAGACTATCCCCTCTCCTCCCACCACTATGTTTCTATGATGAGTGACAAACAGAAAGGAAATCACATTTTCATACTAAAAACAAAATGATCAGAGCCTTGATTTCGCCACTAAAAACTACACGTACAGTTCAGGATTCCACATGCAACACCTCAAATCACAGACCAAGACCTCACATTCTGACCTGGAATCTCCTCCCTCCAACCTTGGGCTGGCTTTGGCCTATGCTTAGGTAATACTGACACCCATAGGTGCTGCATGGAGGGCCTTGTGGAGGGGAGAGCTTGGTGGACATGCTGGGGGTGGGCCAGCCTACACCCCCCACCCCCACTCCTGAGGACCTGTCCACCACTGTGTATCGACTCCATCCTATGTCAGGCAAGCAGGCTATTTTCTTCACTCCACAGATGTCCGCACTTGTGAGCGTAAGTCAGTCACTGACATGGAAGCTGGGCCTGACTTTTCCATCTCTGGGCTAAGAGGATGTGAGAGGCTGGAACTCTGGCAGGTTTAGAGATGGAAGCAATTGGGGTGGGGAGGCTGCTCCTCTGCTCCTGGTAGCTCTTCCCTCCAGCAGTGGGCAGGGAAGAGCTTTCCCACCATTCTGTCCAGGATGGTGTGGTCTAAATCTGGAAGACTTCACTCTTCTGGGGCTCCTGCCCAGGGTTGTTTAAGTCCCCTAGGCCAGTGATCCTAGGAGAAATGGGGGTTCGTAGCAGAGACACCCACTTGCTTCTTCATTCACAGCAGGCTCAGCAGTGTGGCTCTTCTGGGCTCTATATCATGGAAGGCTCTAGTACCCCAGGCCAGCCTTGCCCCTTGGACTTCCCCCTTATCCACTGGCTCCATGCCCCACCCTCTCATTCCTCCTGTTCCTGGATGCAGGCATCAGCTCTTCTGTGTGTACGGTTCCCAGCCAGCTGTGAGATCCTGCTTCTGCTCAGCAGCTTGAGGGAGGTACCAGTGCCTGGTTTTGTCTCTATCGGTTCCGAGGCTCCCCACTAGGGCCTGCAGCTTCCCCCCTGTTGCTACCATCACCCTCAGGAAGGTGACTGTTATTGGTCACATTGCAGTGCATGGTTGGTCCCTCATTGCTGGCAAGGGGGGCTGGAATGGGGACAGGGGAGGAAGAGGACAGGGCTGGCTGGGGTAGTTCCCTCCCAGAGGTACTAGGCTGGTCCCAGGAGGCTGTCTGGGGGCTTAGGGCTCGCTCTGTCAGTTGCCCAGGTTCTGAGAGCAGTCCTCGAGAGGTGGAGGGCTGGGGTGAGGAGGTACGAGCAGCCCCTGACTCCGTGCCTGTCTGGGAGCTGCGGTGAATGCGGTGGCTAACGATGATGTTGTTGCCAAAGCCACCCATGGAGGCCATGGTGGTGCTCTGCTCCCGCTGTACCACAGCTGTCATGCCACCCTCGGCCATTAGCCTCTGGATCCTGCTGAGGGCATCTTCCCCACTGCCACCATATTCTGAGCCCTCGCCTGGAAGGCACAAAGCAGAAGAAAGAAGGAGTTAGTTGCTGATCTGAGCCTCTGAGCCAGGCAGCAGAAGCTAGCATACACTGTGGGATTCTAGGCAAAACAAACAAACAAACAAACAACAGGATTAAGGCCAACCTCACCTGTGAAAACTGAAGTCTTAAGTCAGGACAAGAGTGAGTTCCAAGGATTGCTATTCATACCTCTGCTTTACTGGGGAGGAAAAGGCCAAGCTATGCATCTATGTCAGAGCAGAGCTTGGACCAAGGCAAATGCTTGGCTTTAATGAACCCCTTTAGCCCCTTTCAGAATACAGGTTGCTTTGAAAAGAGGCAGAGGAAAAGACTGGGCAGCTTGCTTTGTCTGTCCCTATCTGGGATGACTTAAGACCTGGTCCTGGAATGGGAATTACTACCTAGTCTTTGGGAAGAAACACATGCCCTGCAGGGTATGGTTCAAAGGCAGTCTGCCAGGCTTTATTTCAACATTAGCTTTGCTCAGCTTTGCTCTGTTTTTGTTATTTTCTAAGAGTCTGAGAGGGGGCTACATTTAAATACCCTCTAGAAGTTCTGTTGTCCCTTTACCCATGGGTCTTCATACATTATCCCCTAGTTACTGCTCTCCCTGGGCTTTATGCCTGATACCACATTTCCCTGGAGAAAACCAACTGCCAGCTGTGATGCCAACTTTCAGCCCTAGATAACATAGGTATGTTCCCCCATTAGACTTGGACATTCCCAGCCCATTCAATGGTGGCTGGACTTGGCCAAGACCCTTAGTACTTGTGTAGTGTTGGAGAGGAGATGCTAGTCTAGCTAACTGGTACCCAGGCAGCAGCAGTACTTGTACCTCAAGTCTTTATTCCTCTCCAAGCTGGGCAGCTACAGTCAAGGCTCCCAGCTGCCAGGCCAGGACCAGCTCCACCAGAGTGCTGATTTGTTTCCTTTGACTATCCTGCCCAGCTTGGAATTCTTTGGAGTACTCATGGATGACAGGTAACTCAAGGTTACCTGTTACTAGCTCGTTTTACCAGGCTTCCTTTGTTCCTTGCCCTGAGTCTTTTCTCTGTTTGCTTATTTGTGTTAAGACTTCTAGCCCAGTTACGTTCATCACTTCATGACTTCATCACTTCATGACTAAGGCCTCATCTCTCTTGCATGGGATCTGGCAGGTACTTGCTCACATTCTTCCTCTGGGTCTTGATCTATTTTCCTCAGCACTAAGCAGTGAGGACTCTACCCAGGCTTTGGCTTTTATTCAACTGGCTTTCCTGAGGTCCCCATGACAGCTGCCCCCCTCTAAGCCTGAACAGCTAAGCCTCAGCTTTATATTCAGAAGTTTAGGAACCCTGAAGGGCTTTGAGTCCCAAGGGCCAAGCTTTCAAACAATAGGACAGGGCAAGACCACACTAACCTCAGTGTCAGAAGTCTCTATCCATGAGCTGCCCCTGGGGTCCTTTCTATGGTTCAGGCAATCTCCACGGCTTCCCAAGAGCTCTCTCGGGACTTTTCCTGTTCCTTGGGGATCTTTAGTGGGCTGGCCTGGGGCCTATGGGTATTGAACCCATCATGTCAATTGTGTCTGATCAACTCCCAGAACTTCCCAGTGGTTGTTTCCAGGGAGAGAAAAGCTACCAAAGTCCAGCCCCAGAGTGCCTTGTGAGCAGCACTCAAGTATAAGACTCTGTCCTTTACTGCTGCCTGTCCATGACTCCCCCACTCCCCACATTTGGCTATTTTCTAACTGACTCTCTATCCTATTTCCCGGTTGTTGTCTATGGGTCTAGTTCTTTTTCACCCCAAGTAAGACAAGGTTTTTCTGTGTAGCTCTGGCTGTTTTGAGATGATCTGTAGAACATGTTGACCTTGAATTCAGAGATCTGACTGCTTTTAACTCTAATTCTTAGTTAACTGAGCTCTGGTTAAGTCTACAACTTGCTTGAAGCTCAACAACTCCAGAGCTCTCAAAACTCTGACAGTTGAGGACTATCTGACTAGACCCTCGTCATTTTCTTAACCTATTCAAATCAATGCACACACAGTCTTTTCTAAAGCTGACTCAGCTCTGCTCCCTGACTATGCATATTGAAATACTATACACGCTCAGGTTCAGTGGTCAGTCAAGAGTAGAGGTTCTAACAGTTGGAGCTCTGATAATGCCAATACCTTTTCTCTGACTCAGTGACTAGTGACTACATCTCTTGCTCCTGGATCTTCCTGGAGATCTTATTCATCTCTGGGCAGTGTTAGCACATGGTCTAGGATGAAATGTCTATTTGCCAAATACATATATGGATGACTAAAAAGTGGCTCCTATGCTTCATACAGTAGCTCCAGACTCAAGGCAACTTTGAAAACTGGTTCTTATTCTGCTTCAGGAGAAATCTCTCTATGTCTGCTTCCTTTATGGACTTGGCCTTTGGGGGATGAGGCATACTTTCATTATATAATTCATGTGATTCCTTTTCTAAAACCTGTCAGTCCATGATGCTTCATACAATGTGAGACAAAGTGCATGCTGAAAAATAATGGATGGGACATTGAGAGATGTGCGTGTAACAGCTTCTGGGGCTGAGTATAAACAGCCTCCGGCCCAGATCCTAAGCTGTGTTTCTCTCCTGGAATGCTAAGCTGAGGCTAAGTCAGCTGGTATATTCTCAAGAGGAAAGAAAGACCCAATGGATATGGATCTGAGCAATGGTGACTATAGCGGGTAACTCTGCTGCCTCTTCCCAGGGAGCTTAAGTATTTCTTTTAGAGTTTCAAAAACAGGAGTCTGGTTTAATGCTGTTGGCAGATTGTTTCCTTGGCAAGTTCTGAATGCAGAAGACAGGTGGGATCAGCAACCTCCCATAATGCCCTTCGGCTGCATTTAATTCTGGGAGTGGTATACAGCCAAGGAGAAGAAAGGGAACTAAGACTGTGTACCTCCCATTACTTGTGGAGTGGGGGGAGGAGAAAGCGCACACATGTACCCTAGCCTGGGGCCTGAACTGTGAGTGCTGTTTTAACTTCTGTCTTCAGCACAACAGAAAAAGGCCCAAGGCTGAGAGGAAGAGCCACGAAGCTTCTCTCTTCCTTCCTTTTTTTTTTTTTTTTTTTTGGTTTTTCGAGACAGGGTTTTTCTGTGTAGCCCTGGCTGTCCTGGAACTCACTCTGTAGACCAGGTTGGCCTCGAACTCAGAAATCCGGCTGTCTCTGCCTCCCAAGTGCTGGGATTAAAGGCATGCGCCACCACTTTCTGAGATGCCTCCTGGACAGAGAGTAGGGCAGCTTGTGGTAGGTCCCAGAGGTGCTCCAACTTCCTGACTAAAGCCTGGCATAAAAACAAATGCCCTTGTGGAAAGTTTCTCAAAAAGTGTTAGAAATAGCTGAATGGCTTTTAGTTGTTTGGAGAGGTGGGTGTGCAAGCAATTGAACAGGACCTCACACATGTGCTCTACCACTGAGCTACACTCCCAGACTCTCAGATTTTTAGAAAAAGAAAACAAGAAGCAGACAGATTCTGTTGGGTTTATATAATGTAAGGAATGGTTGGCTACAGGACAGTAATTACTACAACCAGATCTAGTTCTCAAACTAACAAATCCAGGCCGTGGTACGTGTGGGTGTGTGGGGTGGGGTGGGGTAGTATACAGCCAAGCCCAGAAGGGCTAACTTCAACTAGGCTTCTCCTATGCATGTTCCTAGAAACCTGGCCACCAGTTCAGTCTATTAAGAGTGAGGAGCTATTGTGCCTGCCTCTGGATGAGAAAGTGTAGGCAAGGAGAACACTGACAACTGCTATCTGGAGTCAGAGCTCCAGAAAGGCACTTAGCAACCAATTCCTCATTTCCTCTTGCAGCTCACCTTCCCTGTCTGTCTAGTTTTTGAAATGGGCTCTATTTGTGGGAAAGCTGGCTCAGGGTCCAGAGCTCTCAGAGAAGTTTGCAGGGCTGAGGACAGAAGCTTTGGGTTGTGCCAGGACTCCTGCTGGGCTTCTGGACCAGCAACTTCCTTCTGCTTTAAGGAAGCCAGAGATGGGGAGGGACAAGAAATAAGGTTCTAGCCCTAAAACATGAAAAAGACCACTTCTACCCTTCTACTCACCCTAGTCTTCAAACCCCAAACAAGAATATATAGGCTGTAGTCCAAAATCAGCAAGACAAAGACAGATGATTCTTATGGGAGGTCAGACACTAGGAGGTACATATCTCTTCAGCAGCAAATCCTGCTCACAGAGCCACCGATGTATTTTACCTTTGGGACAGAAGTCTCCCTCCACCTGGGAATTCTACAAGCAACTCTATGCATATTACTAGCCTCAGTTCTCAAGGTGTGCCAGGCTTTCCTCAAACAAAACACCCAACTCAGGGCTCCTGCACATGCTGAAATGCTCCTGCCAACATATTCTGTCAAGGACTCGGCATAGGTCCACTTTCTCTGGAAAGCTTCCCTGACCTCACAGATAAGCCCTGGCCCCTCCTTGTCCCTCCCAAGATCCCCATCACACTGAAGGTGTCAGCTACCTAGCTGCTAGCTGTTTAGCATCATTCAACTCCAAGCTCTAAGGGGAAGCATGGAGGCTCATTCTTAGAATCTCTTCCCTGTGGGTAAACCTTCACAACACTTGCCTCATCAGGTCTTCTTAGAGACCCCTGCCCCAGCTCAGAGTATTTTCTGGCTCTGCTAGAGAAGCAGTGGGTCCTTGAGCACTTAGGACCTAAGCTTCTGGGAATGAGCTTCAGAGATTCCAGAGTGGCTCAGAGTCCATAAATCCTTGCAAAAATGGGCCTGGAGATGGCTGAATGAGACTTCATCTGTCTCTCCTCCTCTTCTTCCTCCTCCTCCTCCTTGCTTAGGCTCAAAGCTGCAGCTGGCTGGCTCAGTTAATACTGCCAGCTGCTCATGTCCCCAGCAAGGGGTTTCTACTCCATAAAGAGCCCCAGGCTTCAGATGTGAGAGATGGGCTAGGCTGCAAATGAGAAAAGGGATTTAACTCTGACCATTTCAGTTCATGGCAGAGAGAAGGAAAGTGCCTCATGGAGAGCTGCAGTGTAGAAAGCCATTCCCTGGAGGCAGTCAGTATCAGCAGATTTGTTACTCTTGGCCTGATGTACATCAGGGCTTCTCCTTCCATGGTCTTTCAAGCAAACAGCTTGACCAGACCTAGAAAGTCTGTTTAGATGCTACCTTGTTGGAACTAGGAGCAGCAAGGGGGCTAGAGGTAGGAGGTAAGGAGAGTGAGAACAGCCTGCCTAATGCAGCTGCTGATGGGTTACAAAGTGGCTTGAGCCCTACCACTGGGAAGTGCTAATTGGTTCTTAAATGTGTGAGGCCAACAGAAAGCCCAGGCTGATGCTGGCAGTGACATACCTGAAGTAGGTGAGAGGAAGGACTGCTGGTATGCCCAGCTGCATCTACAACATCAAAACACTGCTACCAGAGGAGCACCAAGAATTTCACTTGCAGCAGTACCAATATGCCAAGCCAGGGACCTTGCCTGGCTCTGGAAGGAGCATTCCCTATGGAATCTCACTTTCCACAAATGCTCTTTGGTAAACAGCTTTGGTCCTCCATAAGCATAGGTCTAATTCTCCCTGAGAGGACAGATGATTTTTAGTCAGATGTCCCTGGCTCCTACCTTCACCAGGACCTGTGGATGCTGCCCCTGGTTCCTCTTCCTCCCTCTCAGTCTGTGTTTCAGCATTCTGCAACTGGAGGGCCAGAGTCTGGGTGCCCTGAGATGTCACAGAGGTGGTTGGGTTCCGAGGTTGCAGTCCAATTGCATTCATCAAGCCCATGTCTCTGTCTGTCCGCCATGTGGCTCTGCTGGTTCTAAGTGAAAATAACAAGAAGTCAGGAAAGGCTTGGGGTGGGTCCTTTACAGAAGTCTTGGATTCCATACCAATTCCAGGCCTGCAGCCTAAGAAAGGAGAGCCATGATACTACAAGTACTTCTTTATGGTAGCCATGAAAAGAGAGCCTTGTAAGTTGAGAGCACAGCTACCCACAAAAAAAAGCCCAGGCGCCAGGCTAATGCTCAACCTTTTTTGGGTATTTCTCAGACACAGACTTTTGAGCCCAGGGCAGGCAGGAAAGCTGAATCCCAGACTTCTGAGACTCATCAAATCCTCATTTTTAGCTTCTTCTGGGATGATTGTTCTAGCTGTACTCTGCAATCCCTACAGGAAGCAGGACCTGCCTTAGGTCTCCCATTGAACCAGTATTTTGTTTTTACAATGTCCCGGGTTTCATTAGTGGATTAAGTGAAAACAGATGATTAGTGTCAGATTTCTATTTTCAGTGGCCCATGGGCTATAGCCATTAGCAGTTTGGTCCTTGCGGCCCTAGACATCTGAAAGCAATATACCACTTCTCAAATCTTTGTGGGCAAATGAGCAGATTTCACAGGGCAGCATTTTTCTCCAGGGCCCTTTATTTTCACTCCAAGTGTGTCCAGATACCATGGCCAGAATCAGAGAAGGCATGTGTTCTATCTACAATAAGACTCCAAGAGTAAGGGTTCTGTCTTCTTTTGCAATAACGTGACGTACATATCTATGTATGGGTACGAGAATGAGAATGCAGATAGAATGTGTCCACAGAGACCAGAGGCATCAGGTATCTCTGGACTTGGAGTTGCAGGTGTTTGTAAGCCTGATGTAGGGCTGGGAACCAAATTCAGGTCCTCTGTAAAAGCATGATGTACTACTAACCACTAAGCAATCTCTTTAGCCTCTGTTTTCCTTTGACTACACATTGTAAAAGCCTAAGACATGTAACAGATCAATGAAAGGCTGCTATGGTTGAGCAAAGATCCAGAGACACTCAAACACAGTGTTTCCGACTTTAGCTTACCCAGGCCGCTCGCTGCTCCTGCTACTTGAGTGGACAGTGAAGACCGTTTCATTTAGCTGGTCCCAGTAGTACTCGATGCCAGAGTTTAAGGCCCTGATGATCCATTGGGAAAGATGAGAAAAGGTGAAAGGTATCAAAGAGGTGGTTAGGAATTCTTGACAAGTCCTGGATTTGGGGGCTGTGATGGGGTGGTCCATTCAGAAAGGAGAAGGTCCAGAAAGCTCCCTCAGTAGGGTGCTCAGTATTGGAGCATCTCATACATTTTGAATATCCCAAATGCCTTCAGTAGGCTTCTCCTTGGCACCAAGAGGCAATTAAAAACACCAATGTCAGATATGCAGCAGGTTCCAAGTATCTTTTAGAAATACAATGGTACAGACAGTGAACAAGAGGCTAGAGGGGGACTTACTGGAGAAACATGTGCCATGGACAGCTGCCAGAAGGGCTAACTTAGTCCTCAAAAAGCAGACACTTGTGCCCCTGAGTCCTCTCTGATTGCCAAGGGGCCATGAGGAAGAACAGAGGCACCTCAACAATCTTTTGTTTTGTTTTGTTTTTTGAGACAGGGTTTCTCTGTATAGCCCTGGCTGTCCTGGAACTCACTCTGTAGACCAGGCTAGCCTCCAACTCAGAAATCTGCCTGCCTCTGCCTCCCAAGTGCTCGGATTAAAGGCGTGTGCCACCACCGCCCGGCTGCACCTCAACAATCTTATGTACCTGGAGATAAATGGCTGTGCCACTTTCCTTTGTGGACAGAGAGCCTCCTTGGCCAGGCTCAGCTGAGGTGAACTGTCTGCAGTGTTCTACCTGCTTCATTCCCGGGGCTGCCAAGGCTTATCTGGCAGCTTTCTCCATGCCAGAGAGAAGCAGTGATCACTTAGTTTTCTATACTGACTTGTCACCAAAAGCTACAGTTCTAGATGACAATGTAAATCCCTAAACACAACTGCTTCTGGGGATTCAGTACTAGCAAAGTGCCTGTTTAGCATGCATCAGGCCCCAGGTTAAATCTTTACTAATACAGACACAGACTATCTTGCTTTGGAAGATTCCTCCCTAACCAGGCAGAATGGTAAATAACTATACTGCTAGCAACTTGAGAGATAAAGGTAGAAGGATCGAGAATTCCAGGCTAGTTTAGGCTATATGAAACTCTGTATCACAAAATAAATAAAGAGAAAATTAAAGGTCCTTTTCTGATGAAGTATTGTCTTGTAACAGACACTGTGGTTGAGAACAGGGTGCTAGTGACAGCTGTGAAGTGTAGGAACAAGAAGTGGGAAAGAGGGTTGGTTTTTAAAGATTTCTTTTTATTTTATATGTATGTGTGAGTGCTTCAACATATACGTGTGCACCACAGGCATGCTTGGGGCCTGTAGAAACCAAACAAGAGTGTTGGATCCCCCAGAACTAAAGTTACTTGTTATCAGCTGCCAGGGGAGTACTAGGAATTGAACCTGGGTTCTCTGAAAGACCAGCAAGTGAACCCAAAGAGACATACTGGTGTAATCGTGGTTTACATGTTGTGGAAGTAGCCAACCTCTCAGTAACCCCATGAAATGGAACCCATGTCTTATACTGCTGGGTGGCCAAAACCCACCTGAGATTGATAGTCAATTGGCCTAGAGGAAAACCAACACTATTGTCTGTTTAAAGAACAATACTAAAATGATCCTAATGACATTCTGCTCTATTCACAGACCAATGCTTCACTCTGCCATCATCAGAGCAGCTGTATGCAGTAGATGATAATCAACAAACCCACAACTAGAAGATGTGCGGAGAGTAAGAGACTTTGGAACACTTACTCCTAAATGGGATGTCTTCATCAAACCCCTCCCCTCAGGGATCAGAGAGCTATGCAGAGGAGGTGGAGAAGAGATTGTAAGAGCTAGAGGTGGTGGATGACTCTAAGGAAACATTATTCCCCAGCTATAATAGTACTGATGCACATACAAATTCAGACACTGTGGTAACATGTACAGGGCCTGGACAGCTTTAAGCTAGATGAGCTCCCAGTGCTGAGAGGGGAAAGTAGACATGGTTACCACTTCTGGCCAAGAAGCCACCTACAATGATAGCTGTTTTCAAAGAAAAAGTTAATTTTCTCCAATGAAGTTTCAAGGCAAGGTCCCAGGCCCAGGAGCAGTTGGCCAACACAAAACAAGCTCAGTGATAATTTTGTAGACCTTTGTCTAGCATTGCTTTGTTTGGCCACTAGTTTTTTGTTTGTACATTCTAGTTTTTATTTATATGGTTTTGTGTGTTTGTGTTTCCTGCTTTGTTTTGTTTTTGTTTTTAAGACAGAAAAACAAAGGGCATGGAGTGGGGTGAATGGGGAGGGTCTGGGAAGAGTTGGTGGAAACATATGATCAGAATATATTGTATAAACATTTTTTTTTTCAGCTGGGCAGTAGCAATACATGCAAATCCCAGCACTCAGGAGGCAGAGCCAGATGGATCTCTAAGTTGAAGGCTAGCGTGGTTTATACAGTGAGTTCTAGGATAGCTAGGATTACATAGAGAAACTGTTTCAAAAAACCAACCAATCAAATAAATAAATTTAAAAAATAAAAAATCCAATTAAAATAAAAAGAACAGTAAGTGCTCTTAACTATTGAGCCATCTTTCCAACCTCTCCTAAAATAGGCATTTTGTATTTATTAAATATTACTAAATATTTACTTAGTGTAGTGTGTGTGTCACATGAGGATAATGTGTGGGAGTTGTACTTTCACCCACTGATATATCTAACCAACCAAACAAGTTTTTAAAGTTCATTAATTAGCTCTCGTAGACAGCCTAAATGATATCCAAACACTGCACAGTTCTCCTAAACAAGATAGGAAATCAAGTTCCTGAAGAGCTCTGTTCTTCCAACTTCCTATTCTAAACTCCTACACCAGTGTTTAGAAGGTAAACATGGTTAAAGGAGGCCATCAGGACAGGCCCTAACCTGATAGGACTATGGTCTAACAAGAAGAGGGAGAGAGGACACTCTCTTAGAGACACAGTAATGGCATGGTGAGATGGTAGACACCTATAAACAAGAAAGTCAGCCCTCTCAGGAAACCTCTGATGGTTGTTATTTCAACCTCCAGAACTGTAAGAAGATCATCATCTGTGGTTTAAGGCACCAGGTCTGTGTGTTTTGCTAAGGCAGCCTAAATGGATTATGATATACTCTGGTATGTCAGTTTGTAACCTGGGGGCAGTGTCACTCTCCTTTGACAACAGAACATCCCCAGGGAACAAGAGATGGAAGTCAGCTAGAAGAAGGTGGGTTTGGGGAGAAGTTATGATGAGTCAGCACAGGCATGGATGAGCAAGGACTACAGTGGAAGGTTGGGCTGCCTTGTGCAGAAGGCAGCAGAATTGGGGAGACCCCAGATCTAGCTGCACAGAGCATGTCATTCTGGATAGAGGCTTCACCTGAGGGAATGCCAGCTTATATATTTCATGTTCACTGGACTTTTGTTTTTGTTTTGTGTTTTTTTTTGAGGCAGGGTTTCTCTGTGTAGCCCTGGCTGTCCTGGAACTCACTTTGTAGACCAGGCTGGCCTCAAACTCAGAAATCTGCCTGCCTCTGCCTCCCAAGTGCTGGGATTAAACCACCGCCTGCCCAGTTTTTTTTTAATTCTTTTTTTTTTTTTTTCGAGACAGGGTTTCTCTGTATAGCTCTTGCTGTCCTGGAACTCACTCTGTAGACCAGGCTGGCCTCGAACTCAGAGATCCACTTGCCTCTGCCTCCCAAGTGCTGGGATTAAAGGCATGAGCCACCACCGCCCAGCCTAGACCTTTAATTGGACCCCTCTATAGAGTACAGTCTCATTTCTACAAAGAGTTATATTTCTGTGGGGTCTAAAGACTACTGGAGAACAAAGAAGAGAGGTAGCCTTGCATTAGGAAAAGGCAAATGTCCAGAGAGAAACAGCAGATCCTCTCAAAATAGCAGTTTTTGGTGAGCAAATCCTGGCTACATTATGTCTATGTGAAGCCAGCTGCCAAGAAGCCTTTGATGTACAAACTTGTCAAGATTTATTGACACATTGCAATACCATGTGGGCCTTTGCCAAATCCCTCCTCTGTAATTCCTGTTACTCAGGGTTAGTTAGTGACAACAAACTGTTCACACCAAACCTACAACAAACCATGTACTGCGTAACCAGGAACCAGTCTGTTCTAGGACCATCAGCATGACACTAGAAGCCATGGACTCCCACAAAAATACTCCAATCAGGCTGCATGTACCACCCCTTAAGAGCTGGGGACTGGACTACTTACCGAAGACATCACAGCTAGGTGTGAAATTACAAGTACATACCTGTACTCCTAGAATCTGGGAGGGTAAGGGTGGAGGGTCTTGAGTTTGAGCCCTGCCTCACTGCTCTGTTTTTGTGGCCAGTGAGCCTGACAATGGCAAGGCACATTTTGGACTTGATTTCTTATCTGGGTACTGTACTAAAGGATCAGAGCTGATGAGACCTTTTCTGGTGACTAAATGTTACTGATTCTGTGTTTTAGTTAAAAGAATGACTTTCAGCCAGCTCTTTCTTTCTTGGGACTTGGTAAGGATGAATGAGTCACTGTTTGTTCTAGGTACTTCTTGGGAGCTGGACAAACATACAAAGGGATAAAGACTGGGAAGGTCTATAAGGGGCAGTGTTTCAAATGGACTTCTACACAGCACCCAGTTCTCTTCAGCAGCCTCTCTAAGCTGTGTTCTGGGGTATGGCTCAATCCAGTCTCACTGCTGGGGCCCTCCAGGGCTCTTTGAATAGAAGGAAAAGGTAGCCTTGCTTTTTCAGTGATTCCAATGTTCTGTTCACATGATTTGTGGCTCGGAACTTCCCAGCTTCCTAAGAACACTCTTCATCTGACAGTCTCAGGTATGTCTCTGATGACTGCTCCAGGAAGGTTGGCATTCATTTGCACCATCTCTATGGTGAGGGAAAGACCTGGCACCTGGCTCTCCTGGCTAGCCTGAAGGAGAGTCTCTGTGGAAGTTCTGGCTCCCTTTTTCATTCCAAAATATGCCTTCATTAATAATGCTTGATTATAATTACTATTCACACTGGTAGCTCCCTCTGACAGAACTGAGGCTTTATTAAGTAGTGCCATCCTTAGCCAAGGTTCCAGGCATTCCACACTCAGGTTGCTTCTCTTCTGACTATCTCTGCCTTCTGAGCTGATTCTAGAAGCAGTGGTCTAGTAACATCTCCCCTCACCCTGATATACAGGGAAAATCCACAAAGCCAGTGGTCTGGTCCATAGACCCACTGTGAGGGTCAGTGATGGTGGCTAGGCTGGCAATCAGCCAGAGGCACAGTAGCTTGGAAGAAGTGAGGTACAGCTCAATACCAGGAAGGGGAAAGGGGATCACTGAGCTTATCTGCCATCATGGTGTGATAACCTGATACAGGCCCTCAAGGGACAGTCTTTCACTAGTCCTAAGAGTTCTTTCCTAGAGTGAGATGGGGTATTCTTTAAAGCCTTTGTCTATTGGCAAGTAGGACTTTACAATCACCAAGAGATACCCAAGAAGCTTGTTCCCAGTCTTTGTGCTTGGCAAGAGTACTGAGGCTGAGACAATGGAAGAGAATCAAGAGCAGCATTGAGAGCACAAATGCAGTGCAGCTGCCTGTGCCTGGACAAAGGCAGACAACCACCTGTTTTGGGGGAGGGCTGCAATCTTGGCCCAGCTGGTGGGCTAGATTCTGTGCCCTTGGGAATGGGTGTGCCAGAGAACTGCGTCACACAGGGACAGGCAGCAAACCTTAAGCAGCTGCCTATGAAACAGACTGGCACTCTAAACTCCTAGCTCTCTATTTGTTCTTAGTTTAGGCAAGAGGACTATCAATCACAGATGTCAACACTGGCTTATCCTCCTATTTTCCAATGCATCAGACACCCAGTTCACCTAAATAGGACCTAGAGGTCTTAGGGAATTATAAAAGCATGGGTGTGTTCCTGTGGTGTATTTTTATGCAGGAGAGAATATGTTACTTTCTTTAAAAAAAGAAAAAAGAAAAAAAGAAAAGCGAAAAAAGAGTCGATTCTTTCCTACCATGAGAGTCCTGGAGACTAAACTCAGGTCATCAGACTTGAGACACAGGCCCTTCACTGTCTGAGCTATCTCAAAGGCCTTATTTTATGTTTCATTTTTTGAGATAGAGTCTTGCTATCCAACCCATGTTCAAACTCAAGACAATCCTCTTGCTTCAGCCACTTGGGTGATGGGATTATTAGGCATGCACCACCAGATATAGCTTTACAGGGATTTTTGATGAGAAAAGGCTTAAATATCAGTTGTAGGAAAGAGATCTGAATTGGAAAATTAAGAGGGCCAATTGTCAGGCAGTGGTGGTGAACGCCTTTAATCCCAGCACTTGGGAGGCAGAGGCAGGCAGATTTCTGAGTTCAAGGCGAGCCTGGTCTGGTCTACAGAGTGAGTTCCAGGACAGCCAGGGCTACACAGAGAAACCCTGGCTCAAAAAACCAAAAAAACCAAAAAATAAAAAAAATTAAAAAAAAGAGACCCAATTGTAACATTGATTTGTTGAAGTAAAAATAAAAGATATAAAGACGGCTGAGCATAGTCCTGCATAGTGGAAAGTGCCTGTGATAGGGAGTTGGAGGGAATTTAGGCTACAATGTGTGGCAAGGTCAGCCAGCCTTGGCTATATACTGAGATCTTGGGGTAACTTTGTAGAACTTAAGACAAAGTCTCATGTTTACAAGACCCTAAACTTCCTGTCTTACCACTACAGGATCCAAAGCAATCAGAATAAATAGCAGAACCATAACTGGTGGGTAAATTACCCCCACTTGGCCTGGGACAGGACTGTGCCATGGTCTAGTGCCCATTTTATTTAGGAAGAGGCTTGAGCTCCTAGAAGCCCAAGATGGTTTAAGCACTGAGACTCTGGGATGCTGAGGACAACATATGGGAGAAGAGAGAAAATAGAGGCCAAAGCCACCTTCATGTTTGGATGAGGAGTCTGTGACTCACACCAAATACGTGGGCTATGGTTTGAGGCATGACATCTAGGAGGAGGGGTGACTACAAACTGGGTTAGAGAGTGCCTCTGGAGGGGAATCACTTTGGAAGGGAGAGGACTAGAGTACTTTGCTAGGGACAAAGGTGAGTGGTGGGAATCAAGGATAAAACCAGACTGTGGAAAAAACGGGTCTCTGAAAAACAGGAAAAGAAATACCTATAACTATGATGTTGATATGAATAAAATTACAGTCCAGAATTCTATACCAATTTTGGAAAAGATATCTACTAGATTTATCTTAGGAATTCCTAAGAAGAAGAAATAAGATAGCCAGCCAGCTTCATGTGGTTTGAGGAAAAGAAGTATTTGAGAACCCACACAGACTCTGGACCAGAGACACCACAGAGAAAGGGCAAGAAGTGATAGGTCCAGCATCTGTGCTAAAAGTAGCTCAGAGATGTAGGCTTTGTCATGGAAAGACACAAGGAAGTAGTAAGAGAGCATTCCTGGACACAGACACTTAGGAGCAAGTAGCAGCCAGAACAAGGCCCTTTCTCTTCTACAAGAGCAACTTCACTGGGTCAGACTTCACAGCAGCCTCTTTTGGGGAGAGTATCCAAATATCTAAGATGGGAATCAAGGCACTGCTAGCTATAACGAACCAGGTTTTCTCTCCCTAATGCCACTGTGAACCCAGCTAAGAGGTGATAAGGTCAATCACCAGATACCTACCAGGCCATAAGAACTGATCCAAAACAGGAAAAGCAAGGAAGCAAGCAAACAAACAAACAAAGCCCCCTCGCACACACACATTGAGGCCCCACCAAAGCACAAAGGCAGTATGGAAGTTGAGGATGTAGATTAGTTGAAGAATGGTTGCCTAGCAAATTAATGTACAAAGCCCTAGTATAACATAAACTGGGTGTGATGTCACATGGCTATAATCTTAGCACCTGGAAGGTGGAGGCAAAGAGGGTCAGAAGTTCATGATCTTCCTTGGTGATATAAATTCTGAGGCTAGACTGGAATACATAAGATCTTGTCTGGAAAAAAATAAATAGAAATAAAGACAACGTGGGCACTCCCAAAGGCCAAAAGCCTTGCATGACCAGTCACAACAACACTCTAGAAGACTGCACCGAGTAAAGAGCAGTATTAGGGCAGCCTGGAGACAGAAGTGGCATTTAGTCAGCTGGAACCCTGCAGTGCCCCACACAGCAATCAGCCTGCTCTGCAGTAAAGCAGAGCTTCACACTCTCCACCTGGCTGGGCCTAGAAACTGATAATAAATCAGGCTGATTCCAGGATCTTGAGTATGTGGCTGAAGAGACCTCTATCCTTCAAAAAGCCAGGGAACTGAAAATGGTGTCATTAGGTCAGATGTGCTCCTGCTCCCCTTTTCTTCCTTACTTCAAAGGCAGAGAATAATCACAGTGACTTCACATTGAGGTTTTCAGTCTGCTTCCACTATTATGAGCTACAGCTTCTAGTAAAAAAAAGCAGGACAAGAGATAGTCTGTTGGAGATCAGTAGCCTGACCAATTAGTTTGATTTATTTATCTTATATGTATGTTTTTTTGTTTTTTTTTTGTTTTCCGTGAGACAGAGTTTCTGTGTAACTCTGGCTGTCCTGGAACTCACTCTGTAGACCAGGCTGGCCTGGAACTCAGAAATCCACCTGCCTCTGCCTCCCAAGTGCTGGGATTAAAGGCGTAGACCACCACTGCCTGGCTGTATGTTTTTAAAGCATATTTTATTATATAATATAATTATATATTATATAATTATATGTTATAATTTCATGATATTGAAAAGATAAAATAAATCTTATTTATGTGTATTTGTCTGCATGTATGTATATACATGTACATCCTGGTACACATATAGAGATCAGAAGAGGGAGTCAAATTCCCAGAAACTAGAGTTACAAATGGTTGTGAACCATCACACAAGTACTGAGAACCTAACCTGGGTCTCTTGCAAGAGAAACAGTGCTCTCAACTGCTAAACCATCTCTTTAAGTCCCCAGATTTTTTTTGGTGGGGGGTGGGACTGTTCCCAGTTTTATTTACTTGTTTATTTAGGTTCTTTGAGACAACAGGGTTTCTCTGCTCAACAGTCCTGGCTGTCGTCCTAGAAGTCACGGTCAGATCAGCTTGGCCTTGAACTCACAGAAACCTTGAACTCACAGAAACCCGGCTGGTGGATTTCTGAGTTCGAGGCCAGCCTGGTCTACAGAGTGAGTTCCAGGACAGCCAGGGCTACACAGAGAAACCCTGTCTCAGAAAAACCAAAATCAAAACCAAAACCAAAACCAAAAAAAAAAAAAAAAGTGTGTAACAGCTTCAATTTTATTTCTTAAGTTAATGTCTACTGCATTTATATAAACATTAGACCACTTGTTGAATTTTTCTAGAAAAAGTTTTTAAAAAGAACCTTTGACATCCACTCTTTTGCCTGAGGGGACTTTACTATCACTAGGAAAACAGATAAGAGACCACAAAGGAAAATAGAACACTGTCTAGATTTAAGATCCTGGTTTTCCTTTTTTTTGTTTTGGCAGTACCAGATATTGAACCTAAGAACTTACATATCCTAGACTCTATCACTGATCCACACTCTTAGCTCTCTGTTACTCTGAAATTGGAGCTCATTATATAACACATGCTGGACTTGAACTCACGATCCTCCTGCTTCATCTTCTAAAGCAGGTGGGATCATAAGGGTACCAGACTACACCCAACAACTAAAACAGTTGTTTTGACATTATTGGACTGAAAAGCTAACTTCACCTTGAGAGAAGAAGGTTCTTTAAGCAGCCTGGGAAGCTGCAGTGCAGGGAACAACATAAAACAGAGGATTCCTTTTTTTTTTTTTTAAGTCCCCTCTCCTTTTTGAGATAGGGTCTTGTTCTGTAACCCAGGCTCATTTTGCATTTCATCCTTCTGCTCATCTTTTTCATGTACTTTCTCCAATACATCTCTAGCAGGTTTTTGATTGTGTAAAAGGACCTACCTGTCTGGCCAGGCCTACAAGTAAGTACTATTTTGTTTAGTCCTCTGATCAGATAATGTCCATACCCGCTTCCCTCCCACTGCACCCTCCCTTGAGCAACTCACTCTGGTCGGCAGATCACCAGGTCTCCTTTGTTGGTGCCATAGGCCAAACCAAGCCCTGGCTCAGGTAGCCAACGGGCAGAGTTGATGCTGACATGTCTCCGTTGGTCAGCAGGCATGGGGTAAAGGACATTGAAAACTCTCTGGATAGGAGACAGAGAAGAGAATGGGAGGAGAAACAACTTGTTATCAAAAATAATAAAATGCAAAGATCAATTAACCACAGGGAAGGGAGGAAACTCTAGGCTGGAATGGATGGCTTACAAATGGGTGGCTTACAACTCATATTTGAGACTCTGGGGAAAGACGAGTGGGAGCCCTTTCACTTTCCAGACAGCAAGATCTCTTTTAGGAGCATACCGCCTCTTGCTGGGCGGTGGTGGCACAGCCTTTAATCCCAGCACTTGGGAGGCAGAGGCAGTGGATTTCTGAGGCCAGCCTGGTCTACAGAGTGAGTTCCAGGATAGCCAGGGCTACACAGAGAAACCCTGTCTGGGAAAACCAAAAAAAAAAAAAAAAAAAAAAAAAAAAAAAAAAAAAACAACCAAAAAAAACCAAACAAACCAACCAAACATTCTTAGCCTTTCAACTCCTCACCTCATCCCTCTGACATTAGGATCTTAAAGGCCTCACCCACACTGGAATGCACTGGCCATAACTTTGACCAGCATAACCAGTGAAAGGCAACCTGGGCTGGTAGTATTGTTACTATGGAAACCCAGATCTCTCACAGTAATAGGGAATTGGAGGTGATAGGGGGGCGAGAGGGGGTGACAACATCAGAGAACATTCTTAATTCATCTAATTAAAAGCACTGTTAAAACTGCTATTGTTAAGGAAACCCAAAAGGTGTATTCAGATGTGGGGAGCAGAGCACAGGGGAATCTTCTACTTGTGAGTGCCTTGTGGCTTATATAAACCACCATTACATGGATCTCCTTCTTCAAAGGCAGAACTATCCCTTTCAGTGACTTCTGTATCTTCCCAAACTACTATGTCCTGAGGGTCACCTGGCTGCATGTAGAGTTTGGGCTGAAGGGAAATCCAGCTACAAAGTCTCTGACCTGAGAATTATTTCAAAAGAATCATTGGTCAGAGACTGAGGCATGGAGGAGAGAAATGTAAAGACAGGGACATTTACTTGGACCTAACTTTGAACCCTGATGTGACTACATAACAACTTGTCTTGATCTCAGCCTAAAAATCTCCCATATTGCTGGGCCGTGATGGCGCATGCCTTTAATCCCAGCATTTGGGAGGCAAAGGCAGGCAGATTTCTGAGTTCGGGGCCAACCTGGTCTATAGAGTGAGTTCTAGGACAGCCAGGGCTACACAGAGAAACCCTGTCTCAAAAAACAAAACAAAAAACAAAAAAAAAAAGTGAGATACAATGCTCAATACTTGCCTAGCATGACAAAACCCTGGGTTACATGCTGAGTACTGAAAATGGCAGGGGAATGGGGGGATACAGGATCAACTAGTCCCCTCTAGAAACAACAACACACTTACATTCAAATAACTAGGGAAACTTAAGCATTGAGGGACATAAAAATTGTCTGGCATGGCACAAGCTTATAAAGGGGAGCTGCTGATCCTGTTGGTTGATCTTGTTGCCAGGGACATTCATCTAGGATCTTTAGAAAGGGTCTGTGAAAGGACTGGAACTGAGACTCATTTCCTCTGTCTCTTCTCACATAGCTCTACTTTTGTTCTCGCCCACCTGATTTTTAAACTATACAGTAAGGACTAACTTTACTTGCTTCTAGAGATGACAGAGGCAGGGTAGTTCAGAAAGCTCTCTCTCTTGGTTTGGTAACAGGGGCTTGCCCAAGCTGTGTTCAAATGTTCCTTCTACCTTAGCCATATCTAATTCTTTTTGTTTGTTTGTTTTCCAGATAGGGCCTCTCTGCAGATAGCTCTGGCTGTCCTGAAACTTGCTTTATAGACTAGGCTGGTCTTGAACTCAGAGATCCACATGCCTCTGCTTCCAGAGTGCTGGGATTAAAGGTGTGCTCCACCACACTTGGATGATAATTATTTTCCTGATTATTCTAATAAGGGGCTAGAAAGGGGGACGGAAAATAATATGCTTAAAATATATTTTATGAACACTTAAAAAAATTTAAAAAGAGACACCCCCCCTTGATAAAAAAAGTAATGACATAAACTGGGGTGGCATGCTTGCCCAAACTGTTCTTCAACGTTTGTGTTCAAATGATCCTTCCACTTCAGCTTTTGAGGCTGGGTAAGAGGACCTCAGTTTGAGGTCAGCTTAGGCTACATGGTATGACCCTACCTCAATGCCCTACTCCAAAGAGGTAAAAATCAAACGAAGGGCCTCCTCTATAGTCTGCTCAAACCAAGCAGTCTTGGATTTGAGAATATGGGTGTATGAGTCTTGCATATCGACTAGAAGGGCCTTCACCAATAGTCTCTACAATACATGCACATTCCATGTTATTGCCACACAGACAGAATCCTGGTATCAGTAACTTTTCAGATATGGCATTGAGAAATGTGTCCAGTAGCTGTTGGCACTCTTCCAGAATGGTTCTGCTATGGTCCTAAGGCTGATTGAGCTTTTACCTATACAGAATTGGCTTTGGCTTGAGTCTTAACTATGCTTGATGTTCTAAGAAACTCCTGGCCTGGCATGACTGAGCACATCTGGGATTCTAGAGCCTAGGAGCTGGAGATGAGAAAATTAACTGGGCAATAATTTCCCCAACATTGACAGATGTTTGATAGCTCCAGCTACTCTGAAACCATGTGTGATTTCAGCCATTATTCTATCTAAACCAGAGACCAGGTTGGCTGAGAGACTCAGTGGGGACTGCAGTGGGGACGGGATCAAGTCCATCTGCACAGATAGGGCATCAGTGTAGGTAGGAGACAGCTTTGTCTTAGCTAAGGGTCAATGAATATAGTTCAAAGAAAGGTTTCTTTAAGATTGTTCAAGTTTCCTGACATTCATCAGGGGATGTGAAAAGTCAAGCTAGCAGTCTGCCAACCTCCATGACCCCAGGACAAAAGTGACTTCCCATGAGGTACACTACTTAATTCTAGGACACTGGAGGAGAATTATGAAAACCTGGGGACTCTATGCAAGGCTGGATACAACAAACACACACACACACACACACACACACACACACACACACACACACACACACACTTCACAGATGCCAGAAGAGGATTTGAGTCCCTTGGAGCTAAAATTACAGCTAGCTATGTGCCACCTGACATGGGTTCTTGGAACTGAACTCAGGTCCTCCTGAAGAGCAACAAGGGGTCTTACCTGCTGAATTATATTTTCAGTGCTCCCCCATACCTCAAGCAATAGAAGTATGGACTCTTAACCACGGAGTCATCTTTCTAGCCTCAAAGTTTATCTTTTTTTAAAGTAGTTATTTGAAACCTTGTATGGTGGCATATACTTGTCATCAATCCTAGCACTATGGAGATGAGGCAGAAAGATCATAAATTCATGATCTACTGAGCTACAGAGAAAGACTGTTTCAAGAAAAGAGACTAATGAAGTATTTATTAAAAAACAATGATGAGAATACCAAGTTAGTTAATTTTCCTCTTTTTTTTCATTATCTTTCCTTTTTTCCTCTTTTTTAAAGATTTATTTATTTCATATATGTGAGTACACTATTGTTGTTTTCAGACACACCACAAGAGGGCACAGGATCCCCATTACAGATGGTTGTGAGCTACTATGTGGTTGCTGGGATTTGAACTCAGGACCTCTGGAAGAGCAGTCAGTGTTCTTAACTGCTGAGCCATCTCTCCAGCCCACTAATTTTCCTCTTTTTATTTGGTCAACACAAGAATAGAAGAATCACAAAAAATGAATAAGAGACTCCCTGTTTTCAAAAGGAAGCTCCTCATTAGTGCCTTTGTTCAATTATGGTTTACTGTGTACACTGATGGCAGTAAACAGGTTATGCACATGTAGGGACTTGGAAGCACATAATATACAGAACCAATGAAACTCACATTCATGGAACTAACAACTCATGCCTCCTGGGTGCCATACACAATAAAGATTTTGGAGGTGGAAGTGATAAGACCAATCCAGAAGCAGGGGTTGGCCCGATATGCTGGATCATGAGTTCAAGGCCAGCCTAGGCTTCCTAGCAAGATGGTCTCAACCATCGCCCCCAAAACCAACCAACTAATCAAAACAAAACAAAAGCAACAAATTATTAACTGAGATGCACAAGAGGTCTCTGGTCACTGCTCTATTCCTAGACTCAGCCTAGTACCTGGACCTTGACAGAAGCAAAATTCTGAGATGTCCTGAATTTAATTCAAAGAGTGGAGGATTCAAAGAGTGGAGGGAAGTGATGTGAAACATTAATTAGACATAACGAAAGACCCTGTCTCACATTCCTGAATGCATACTGAAACCTTGACTTTGTTCTTACTACATTCAACACCAAGGCTAATAATATCCTTAGCCTTAGATTTCTCCAATCCAGATGCAACAGCCACTCTCCAGTCTCACAGAATAATTCTGCTCTTCTTATTTATAAATGCAGGTCCAATGTGAATTTATATTTTCTTAACTTATTTTTTGTTTTCTTAGATCTTGGTCTTAGGGACATGTTTTGAACGGCTCTCTAGCCTTGCTACAGGTGGTAGAGGAAACATACTCTACTTTCCCTTTCACTAGTGGCGATTCACTAGGGCTATTCAAATGCTAGACAAGTACTCTGCTGCTGAACTACATGCCCAGTCTCATAAACTCTTAACTCAGAGCTCCCTGGGTCCTAAGAGTTAATAAAAGTTCAGTTTAATACCTACAGGAGGCACACAGCACAATTTTCTTTTGAGAAGACATGACTCCATTCTCCTAAAAGAGACACCACGGGGTGTCTATGTATGAGGGAAACATCCGAGCTGTGTGACTGTCATGGAAAAATTCTCCTGAACAAATGGCTCTGATGGCAGTTCTAATGGTATTTTTAATTTTGTATCTTGTTCTCCCCTTCTCTGACAAATCACATCAGAGACACCTCTGACTTTTAACTTGCCCCTCCCACTTTTCTGCAATGTTCCGAAGAGAGGAACGTTTTGAGGATAGACGCTTTGTGCTACATCACAGAAGTCAACTTTAAGATAATTGCATCAGAAACAGCTTTTAATCAACTGACAGGAAGCTTTAAGGAAATTAATGAAGGTAGAATCTTGGGAAGGAGTAAATCATTTTTGACAACAAAGCTGTCTTGCTTCTGTCTCAATCTTCCCTTGAAGAAATGGTACCCTTCCAATATATAAAAATAAAGTGTCTGTAATTTCAGTATTTACTTCCCACTCAAAGCCAAATCTGCTTCCCCAAGATTAAGAAATAGTTCAGACCCTTGGACCTTCTGAGTTTCTTCACCAAACCAGAGTTTGGAAAATCTTCATCACCTTTGAAAATTAAAGTTTTAAAATTCAGATGTACAGAGATGTGCAGGATTGTACCACAAGGCGGGGGTCTGGAGCAGGATAGACACATTAAAATAAAAGTAGGATGGTCCAGAGGAGCCCATGTATGAGAAGTCATATAAATGCTGGCCAGGACTAATGGCTTCAGGCACACACCCAGATCCAGGATCTAAGCTACAATGGAAATTACAGAAAGATGAGCACTCTGCATATCACGTCTTTCCAATTAATCTTCTTTTGTGAATTATTGTTGTGCTTTGTGAGTCAGAGTTTCAATAGTCTAGGCTTGTCTTTTTTTTCTTATAAGATTTATTTATTTTCATTTTGTGTGTATGGAATATTTTGCTGTGTGTGTGTGTGACTGACACATAATATGCATGTGGACATCTGAGGACACCTTTTGGGAGCTAGTTTTCTCCTTTTACTATGTGTGTTTAAGGGATTAAAATTCAGGTCAGGCTTAGTGGCAGTTGCCTTTTACCTGTTGAGCCCAATCTTGAACGAACCCTACCTCCAGTTCTCAAGTGCTAGGCTCAGGTGTGCATCATTCCTGGCTCAGTTCTAGTCCTTATAACACTAGGATGATGGTTAACATGACCCAGAAAGCTTAGGATATGGAATACCCATCAATTTCTCAGGTACTTGGAAATATCTAAAAGTTAGTTAATAGGAGGAACCATAGAAGTAAACCAGATGAGAGCTCACTTGAACAGCTGAACTCATAAAACAAAGAAGGGAAGAGAGCCGTGGGTGTAGCTCAGAGGTAAATTTCTGACTTTGTATATGCAGGCTCTGAGCTCTGGATTCAATCTCTAACATCACAAACACATGAAAACCAAACAGACATTCTAATACATCTTCCACATGGCTAACTAGGGCAATACTGAGCCTTTAAATACAGCTTTACTGCATAAAGACATCATATTCAATAAATAGGCTGATATTGCCCAACCAAGTCAAATGATGGTATTCTTGTCCATTACTTGTACAGAAAAAGAGAAAGTGGGGTGGTATGTGGGCCAGAAGCGCTGAGCTTCAAGTTCCTAGAGCCTCAAATGTACTGAGAATTGTTTCAATTTCTTTCTCCTTGTGGTGCTGGGGATAGAAACTAGTCTTGCCAGGCTAGAAAAGCACTCTACTACTCTAAACTGAGCACTCTTCAGCTCTAACCCTTTTGTCTGCCTATGATTTGTATCTGTTGGGGAAAAGAACATGCCTTGGGGAAAGAACATGACATGTCAAAACTCCCATTTGGAGGATACTAATCCTTCTTTTTATTCTCCCTTTCTAGCTGAGAATGCCTAGTAAATCCCTTGTCCGTGAGCCCCCGCCCTAGCCCAGAGTTTTTACGCTTTCCCTGAGTATCACAGGGCTTATATGACACAAACTGAAGGAGTGATTTGGTATATGACTATTTCTGGCTTCATTAGTAATTTTGTTATTGTGCTTTCACTTGGTTACAACCAAAGTTATTATAATGTGCAAGTTGCCACTATTTTAGAAAATTAATTGCAGTTTTCTGTTACAATATTGTGCCTTGTTCCAATTAGAAAATGAAAGCTGAGCGGGAACACAGGCAGTTTAGTGTTTTGGGAATTCAGCAAAACTTCAGCTCAGCAGTCTCTAAAAGCCTAACTTAAAACAAAACAGAAATTAACAAAAGTCTTTACTTGCTCTAGTGAAAGGGAATCAAACAGTAAAAGGCAGTTACTGAGAGCTCAACTCCAGCTTAGGGGTTCTCTAGTGGACAGAGAAAGGGGACAGAAAACAGGAGCCTGGGCCCATTCTTCCTGCTCTGCCAATTCTTAGAATTAGAAGGAGCCTCAGAAAGCATCGAGGGAGAATACTGAAAGGATCTTCCCTCCTAGAAATAGGACAGAACTGAAAATGACTCAGCCCGAGGAATCAAAGCCTTGAAGAAGTACAGACAATTAAGCGAAAGACCTGGAGAACCTCAACAACTGAAAAAAGACTGGAGGTGAAGCCCAGGCACTCAGAAGGCTGAGTGTGGGCCGTGATGGGAACTGCTCTGCTCTATCATGGCCTCCTACCTCGTTGAACCTAGGGCAGCTCCATGACCAGGCTGGACTGGGTGGCAATGCAGTTAAGAACAGTTCTAGTCTTTACCAGCTCTAATCCTACCAAGCTACACCAGAAGTGTATATAAATAGCTGAAGATACAATGGAAATAAAAGCATGTCTTCTAAAATCTAAAAGAAAAGGACAGAGAGACTTTAATCCCTGAGTTTGGGAGGTAAACGCAGGCAGATCTCTGTAAATTAAGGTCAGTCTGGGGCTGGCGAGATGGCTCAGCGGATAAGAGCCCTGACTGCTCTTCCGAAGGTCCAGAGTTCGGATGCCAGCAACCACATGGTGGCTCACAACCACCCATAATGAGATTGGACGCCCTCTTCTGGTGCATCTGAAGATAGCTACAATGAATTACGCCGGAATGAACGGGCGGTCAGAGGTCCTGAGTCCAATTCCCAGCAGCCACACACATGATGGCTCATGGCCACCTGTACCACTACAAGTGTACTCATACACATAAAATAAATAAAATAAATCTTTAAAAAAAAATTAAGGTCAGACTGGTCTATATAGTGAGACCCTGGAGAAGCTGAGTTTAGTGGAAACAGAACACAAACAGCAATGAAATCAGCAAAGGATCAAGGCAGGATATACCTCAGAATCATGATGCTGTAAGAAAATCTGAGATTGAGTCTCTGCTTGCCTTGCTGAAATACTAAAGGTAACACCTTACTGAAGGTGGTAGACGTTAAGACCAGCAGTTCACAAGCTCATTTGAAAACAAGGAGCTTGTTTCAAATTCTAAAATCCTTTTTACATACATGAGTGTTTGCTTGCATTTATGTAGAGACACCACCCACATGCATGCTAGATACCCTTCTTAGAGGTTAGAAGAAAGCATCGGATTCCCAGCAACTGGAGTTATTGATTGTGAGCCTCCAGGGGGGTGTTTGGGAACCAGACTTAGTCCTCTGCAAAAGCAGTCAGTGGTCTTAGCCACTGAGTCACTTCTCCAGTAGGGGAAGCTTGTTTTAAGATACAGACACTGTACCATTGTTATATCTTGTAAATACTTTTATCTGGAGACAAGGCCTCCTAATAGAACAGACTGGCCTCAATCTCACAATCTTGATTCAGACTCTGAGTAGCTGGGATCACCAGAACCTACTCTTGTGACTGTAGGTCTGAAGTGTTTCCCAGGGCCCTCAGTTACACAGGAACTATAGTTCAATGCCCAAGGACTACTGTTGAACTCTTAGAATGAGCACACCAAGGCTAACAGCAATTAGCAATTCGTTTACAGAAGAGATTTCATATGGGATCCTGTAAGAGATCATCTTCTGAGAGAGACATCACTTAGTGGGAATTAAAATAAATCAATACCGCAGAGGATTTCCCCTGGGAATGTCTGTTGGTACAAGTTTGTCTCTGAATATTATCATAGTGAATCCAAGAAGTTATTCCATAGTGAGGAGGGGGAATACACGGTGGAGAAGCTCTAGGCTCCTTCTCTGCATAAGCATGTTTCAAGGGCAAAGCTAACTTTACAGATAGAGAAGCACTTATGCTAATCTATGCAGAGAGAGACAGAGAGGCAGAGAGATCCTTCAGTCCTATTTGACAAAACTTCCCAGAACTTTTGGAGATGCTCTATGGCACATCACAGTGTGTCTAAGGATGGCAGAGCACAACAAAAAGAGAATGCCAGGCTGCCAAGCATGCATGCATGAAGGCATCTAATGCCTAGCAAAACATACATGTACACATGAATGCATGCTCTCATACAACATGTATGGCTTCCCTTCCACTGAAGAGTGAGTTTAGAGACATTTGCTGAGTGCTTTGGTTCTTTGAATATAGGAACAAGCAAGACCTCAAAACCCAGAAAAGCAGAGACAGTGAATGTCTGATTAAGCAAAATCTTTGTTGAGATACCTTGATAGGAATGCTTCCCAAATGAGGTTTTCCCAGTCACCTCAGTTTTCTTACCTAATGACAGATGGTCCTTATTGAGAATCAGAAAGCCTCACTGAAGATAGGGAACATGCTCAGAAACAGCTGCTTGCATGAGGCACACAGCTGGCTAGCAGCCATGAATGCCTCAGCAAGACAGCAGTGGAACAACTGGATGGATCCTACCTTCCCAGCAGAATTCTCCAACCAAATTCCGTCAGCTCTGGCCTCACATGACAAAAGACACCTTAGCTTTTGATTGTAGGTATTTGATTTTAGCCAGGTATTTCTGACTGATTATGAGAAAGATGGAGAGCTGGCAAATTTTGCCTAGGAACTGAGCAACAGGCCTGGCTTTTGAGAAGTAGCTAGAGATGTGTATTAGCATTACTGCAATAAGATCCATGAGAATTTTTTTTTTTTCCAAGACAGGGTGTCTCTGTATAGTCTTGGCTGTCCTGGAACTTACTCTGTAGACCAGGCTGGCCTTGAACTCAGAAATCCGCCTGCCTCTGCTTCCTAAGTGCTGGGATGAAAGGCGTGCGCCACCACTGCCCGGCTGAAAATTTTTATTTTTTATAACTAGTTAGAAGAGCTGTTGGGACCAGGATGTAGGTGGTGAGAGGCAGACACCAGGTGCTTTTACGATCTGCTTAGGATTAGTGAAAGAACAACACTACACTAAAACTCTATGTCCACCTTCAGACATCTAGTTAAGAAAAGGAGCTTGGGGGCTGGTGAGATGGCTCAGCGGGTAAGAGCACCGACTACTCTTCTGAAGGTCCTGAGCTCAAATCCCAGCAACCACATGGTGGCTCACAACCACCCATAATGAGATCTGATGCTGTCTTCTGGTACATCTGAAGACAGCTACAGTGTACTCATTTATAATAATAAATAAATCTTTGGACCGGAGCCAGCAGGGACTGGGCGAGTGGGGCTGATAGGAGCGAGCAGAGGTCCTAAAGTCAATTCCCAACAACCAGATGAAGGCTCACAACTATCTATACAGCTACAGTGTGTACTCATATACATAAAATAAATAAATCTAAAGAAAGAAAGAAAGAAAGAAAGAAAGAAAGAAAGAAAGAAAGAAAGAAAAGAGAAAGAAAGAAAGAAAGAAAGAAAGGAGGAAAGGAATAAAGAAAAGAAAAGGAGCTTGGTGAACTGCCATGGTTTTCTCATTCTCACCCATACAGAACTGAAGTATCAGAATTCTACTGTCATGTTATCACAAGCAGAGTGCCTTGCCACTGCCCCTTTCAGAGGTTTAAGGATGCCGCTGTTTCTGATAGTTACCACCTGAAAATAATAAGGGGCAAGGGGGCTTTTCTGAGATTCTCTTTAATTCACTTAGTTTCTACTGTGTTCAGGTTCTCTACAAGGTACTTGGATTTCATAAAGAGAAAACAGACGACTCTGCTCTCCGAAGGAGCTAAAGTCTAGCATATAGAAACAACTGCAGGTTGGTGAGACAAGTATTAGCATAATGGTATGTACTCAGTAGAGTAGTGTAGTAGTCAGTTCTATAAAGGAAGCTGCCAAAGGAGATGACAAACTCGAGGGCAACTGAAGATTCAGAAGAGGAAAACATCCCAGGTTTTAAGGGATCCTGGCAAACAAGAGACTTATCAGTATCAGGTTTATGGAGTTTGAAAAGCAGTTCAGTAGAGTCAGCCAAAAGATACTATAATTAAGAAACCAGAGGAAGAAGAGGCAAAGGAAAGACCACCTCAGGTACTCCCTTCCATCACTTTGCATATCTTGAATTTTTTTTCTTGACAATGAATGATTCCTAGTCCAAGCATTCAACAAGTCTCTATAAGCACAGCACTAGATGAAGGGCCCAGGGATTATTTTCTTAAGGAATTTATACTGAACCCAGCTGGGTTAGATTAACCATACATGACACACAGCTAAAGGGAACACACACACACACACACACACACACACACACACACACACACACACACACCAACCAAAAAACAAAATAAAACAAAACAACCCCACAAAATGCGCTGAACTATAAATGGCACAGACTTCATGAAACTAAGGAATTAATTCCTCAGTTCTCAGATGGGAATCAAGCTTAAATCTATCCAGTTAGAGAACTGTTCAAATGCTTGATTCTCTGACAAAGCCCTAGCCAAATAAGCCTCTAGAGGGTGAGGGGAAACTCAGTCAGCCACACTAGTCTGGGTGAGTCCAGAAGACAATTAACCATACTACACCCACTACATTTTCATGGCCATACAGGAGGGGCATGCCTTATACAGGAGTGGGTCCTAAACGGCATTTCTACTCTGTAGGTAAAAGGGTTTGATGATTCATAGCAAAGAAGCCACCTAAAATCCTCTTGTTTCACCACGACATGGTGGAATCATGGTATACAATTACTTTTTTAGCTTTTTCCTCAATACTAAACCAGAACAAGAACTTTATTTAAACACACATACAATTTTTTTTTTAAATTATTTATCTTTATTTATATGAGTCCACTGTAGCTGTCTTCAGACACACCAGAAGAGGGCATCAGATCCCATTATAGAGGGTTGTGAGCCTCCATGTGGTTGCTGGGAATTGAACTCAGGACCTCTGGAAGAGCAGTCGGTGTGCACTTAACCGCTGAGCCATCTCTCCAGCCCTCACATACAATTTTTACTGGGCCCTTCATTACAGGTTCTGCATTACAGGTTCACATCGAGGCTAGGAAGTATTAAGCCTCTGGGATCATCTTGGGTTTGAGAAAGTTCCCGAGACGTGTTTCTTGGTGCTATGACCCTCACTCACACATAAGGCAAGTATGCCACCAATAGACTACTTCCCATTGTATATATTTGTACTTTAAGGCAAGAATCTTCTTGCCTCAGTCGCTCAAGTAGTTGAGATTATGGAACAATGCCAAAAGGCACAGCTGAAAGTTCTTGATTTTCAATAGTTCTGATCTTCTAAAACTGAAATATACTGGTCATAGGTCATCTGGACTAGGGTACTGGCCCGACAAAAGGATCACATCACAGTCCCTCATTACCCTGCCAAGTCCAGGAGAGATGTAAGCAATGACACTCACCCTCATGGAAGTCTCACCACCATGGGCCTGTTGCAGCCTGAAGACCTGGGCTACCATGTGCTCTGTGGAGGGGTGCAGTAGGATCCTTCGTGAGGCCAAGCCCACCATAACGTATCGGCCCATTGGGGACAGGCTTACAGAAATGGCATTGGGACCTGAGGGCCAACAGAAGACAGTCATATTTCTCAGAACTCTTGGTGTTTCATGGAAACAACTTTCATGCAGTCCTTTCTCCTTTTCTCCAGCTTTCATAGTCTGACTATGCTCAGCTGATCTTCTAGGGTTGTAGTGTGCAATGCAGCATGGTGCACACTTAGCACTACTGAATGTACTTAGCACTACTGTACTAGGTACAGTTCTTATAACTTTACAAGACTGCTAGCACACTCTTAAGTACTATTCTGAAATATTTTTTCATTTAGGCATTATAAATCTTTTCCATTACTAAATAATCTCTCATAAGAACAGTGTTAAAGCTACTTGTATTTTATGCCACCATTGTACAGTCATTTTTATTTAAGCTACTCCTTAAAAAAAATCTCTTGAAGTAATAATTTGATGTCTTCCTGTATGATTAATAACAGCACAAATATCTTTGTCTAATTTTTGTAGTTTTCTGATTATGTCTTTAGAAGTGAATTATTTCCTTAGAGTAAAATTTCTGGATTAAAGATCGCACATACTTTGGAAGGCTTTTAAAACACAAAGCCACATTACTTTGCAGTATACGTGCTTACCCAGCTTTCCATGTCACTACTAAAGAGCTCCTTCTTTATTGCTAGCCTTTGTCACAGAGGCACACTAGTGATGCCATTGTGGTAGGGAGAACTCTTACTGTGAGATTCTTCTGTAATGAATGCTATAGCTAGAACTCCTGCAAAGCAATCTTTCTCTGGCCTGTGCCTCAATGAATGAAGGCAGAGGTAGTATGTGACCATTACTCTCACCCATGCACTCCATGCCTCACCTAGGAATGCCTATGCCAAGGCATCAGCGTCAACTCTTGTCATTAGGTTGGGCTTCCTATCCCTTACCAAATCGCTTGGTGTAGAGCATTTCCCCCAAGTTATGGGGGGCCAGGGAATACACTGCCAGGATGCCTTCATCAGGAAAGCCCCTCTGGCTGCTCGGGATAAAGGCTGCCAGGAGCTGGCCATCTGCAGAAATGTCACAGCTGGCATCATTGTAGATCTTGCAGTTCTGTACCAGGACATTCACTGAGGCTGCATTGGATGAAGAAAAGAAAGGGAGAAAGTTTTAACACCACGCTGTTAGAAATTCTGAGACCAAAATGTTTTGGGGCTCTTCTAAGGGTGTGAGTCCTCTTTAGAAATGGGGCAAGCTATCTTAGTTAACTTAAGATGTTGGGAAGCAGGAAATAAGAGAGGCAGTAAGGATTTGTGCATCTACTGCTTAGTAGAAACTATAGGACAGTCTATCACCACCACCGCCACCAGCAGAGTCTTAGTTCACAATTGATTAGATAAGAAAAAAGTTACTAACAAATGTCCTGGAGATCCACTCCAATGGTGCTATTGTTCAAAGTATGAAACCAAGATAAATGAAAGAACAAACCTACTGGTTCTAAAATAAAGGGGACACAGGTAGAGAATTCCTGGGAAAACAAGCCTCCTCAGAACCTGCTATGTGATCTCACAGAAGGGAAGTCATTTCAGAAATATGTGTCTATATCTCCAGGAATACTAATCCTAACTCCACACAGAAAAAAAAGAGAAACAAAGCTCACCCTGGACTAGACAGTGGGGGTTCTGTGCATTTCTCACTACACTCTGTGCCTCTTAAATAAAGCCAGGGGAAGAACCTATGTCCCTAGGTAGACCACCTTATCTACATCTACACACTGGGTTGGCTAGGCAGTAGATTGGACCTACTGAGGAAATAAAGTTGGAGACTAGAGGCTAGAGATGGTGAGGAGACTGCATTCTGCCAGAAGGGACTAATGAGATACTGGAGAGCACAGGACTAGGCCTAGTTTAGCTTTGGCTTGCATTTGAACCCTCAATGTTTGCTCTGTGGGATTCGCTTCTGAGGGAAAGTGGTTGGAACAGTAAGACACATGCAAACAGGCCAAGCTCCTGAGCTTTGTTTCACTTAGCTCTACTCCACGTAAATTGGCTTACACTTGTTCTCCTATTTGAAAGAGATGTCTACCATTAGAGGAGTAAAGTTAAAAAATAAGTTAAAAGCAAAGCCAAACGAAGCTCAGGCTACCTACCTCAGACTCCAGGTAATATATCCCAGTAAGCCAAAATTCAGGAGTAAAATGGAAAGGGCAAGTTTCTCTAGGAAACTGGCCAAGGAAAACAAAACAAAAAGATGGTTTTAAAAGGGGTCTGGATGGTCTCATGGGTCTGGAGATTGAGTGATGTGTAAAATTGTATTTTTCCCCCTTTCCCTCCGTGTTGCTAACAAAGCTACAGAGATAACAGAGTAGATAAAACTGACATCAGAACACACTGATTAGCCTGTTGTGCCAATCCCTGGGGGCTGACACCTACAGCACCATTACACATAAAACTGGGGACAGTTCTGTTTGCTAACTAATAAAATAATGACATCCAAATACTACTGTTATCACCATTAGGCCTCTCTGCTGCTCAACTCCCAACCCGCCATCTGCTCCAGCCTGCATGACTAGATTTATCTTGTTAGCATGGGACCGTCTGCTCCTGACACAGGGTCCCAAGCCTTTTGCCAAAAATATGTAATTTCTTTCATATCTGCATGATTCTAGTCAAGGACAAGACACAAAATAATTTTAAAGTCTCAGTGATCAAAGCCATTCACCAAAGAAGAGTTTCCTCTCAAAAATTAGAGCCAGGTGTGGTGGTGCACACCTTTAATTCCAGCCTTGGGAGGCTGATTGGTTTCGCTGTGAGTTCAGACCCAGCCTGGTCTATATAGTCAGGATAGTCAGGACAAGGATAGAGACTCTGTCTCAAAAAACCAAGAATGCTAGAGTGACTTTAATTAAATTAGTTTCTCTCTCTCTCTCTCTCTCTCTCTCTCTCTCTCTCTCTCTCTCTCTCTCTCTCTCTCTCGGGTGGGTGTTGTTATTCATGAAAGCAGCATAAAAAAAATCTACATGAGGGGCTAGACATGATGGCTCAGTGGCTAAGAACACTTGCTACTTTTATAGAATTAAATTCTCAGCACCAATATATCAGACAGCTCACAACCTCTTGAAACTCTAGCTCCAGGAAATCCAACACCACCTCTGGCCTCTGCAAGCACCTGAACACATAGAACATATACATATATAGAAAATCACACACATAAATAAAAATAAACATGAGGTGAAGCATTATTCACAACATTCTAAGCCTCCAAAACAGGTTAGAATTCATCAGCTCCCTTAATCTCAAGTGAGAGAAACAAGTAATAAGAATCATTAACCTAATTATAAAAAAGGGTTAAATTTGACTCAGAAAAATTATATGAGCAGCAACTTGGTGCCTGCTGAACCCATAAATAAAGTAATAAATAGGAGGCTGGAGAGATGGCTCAGCAGTTAAGAGCACTGATTGCTCTTCCGAAGGTCCTGAATTCAAATCCCAGCAACCACATGGTGACTCATTACCATCCTTAATGAGATCTGACTCCCTCTTCTGGAATGTCTGAAGACAGCTACTGTGTACTTACATGTAATATAAATAAATAAAATATTTTTTAAATAAATAAATAAATAGGAACCTATTGGGTATTATGGTTCACTTGTTTTAATCCCAGCACTTGGGAGGAAGAGGTAGGCAGATCTCAGTGAGTTCAAGGCCAGTATGGCCTACACAGAGAGTTCCAGGGCAGGCAGGATACATATTAATGTTCCACCTGCTACCACCACCCCCAAACTCATAACAAAAAACAAACAATAAAAGTTAGCTTAAATCTGTATTGAATGTATAGTAGTTGGTCATCTGGAACTAAGTTTCCTAATGAATCAAAGATTTTAATATATAAAACTAAAATATAAAAGTAGGAAATGATCTTAATGATGACACAAAACCTAGGAACCATAAAAGGAACAGTGTATAATTTTGACTTAAAATAAGTTCTATGACAAAAATAACCTTCAGCAAAGTCAAAGACAAATGACAAGAAATTCCTTTTATAAGTTAAATTTCCAGTTTATAAAGAACTTCTACAGAATTATGAAGAGGGGAAAAAACAGTAACACGCAGAGAAGGAGATAAAATACATGGTCAGCCAAGACAAGGCAGCACCATTCCACATTCCATTAAGGATGTGGAAGAACATGAGGAATAGAAACATAAATGCTCATGTATCAGTTTTTACACTATTAAATCCATAAATATTAACAATTTGGAAACACATTCCTTCAGCAAGTGTTTATAAAATCAAGCACTCTGAAAGACTATGGGGATGGAGCAGGGCAAACACAGCGGCTCACACTTGTAATCCCAAGCATTCAAAGAGGCAAGAGGACTGTCTGACTGTTCTTGGCTACAGTGAAGATTTGTTTGAAAACAAAAAGGAACAAATAACACCTATAGATGAGATTATTAGTTGTAACAAGCTGTGTAGAAAGGAAGACAAGGCAATATCTACCAAAATTATACATGCACCTTTTCTACCCTGTAGCTGTATTTCAAAGCAGCTCTCTTACTGCTATGCATGTTTAAAAGACAATCTGTAGCAGTTTGTATAGCAAGACTGTAAACTCCAAAGTCCTCCAACAGGACACTGGTTACAATGAATTACTAGGTAGTATTTTTTCAAAAGAGGAGAAAGGGGAGCAGGGCAGGGAAGGAGGAGGAGTGGCAGCTGTGGGGGCTGCCTGCACCAGCAGCAATAGCAGCAGCAGCTGCAGCTGCCACCAGCTCATGCCTATAATCTCAGCACTCCAGGAAGCAGAGACAAGAGAACTAACTGCTGCAAGCTCCGGTTAACCTGCGATTCAGAGTAAGACCCTATTTCTAAACAAGACAAGAAAAACTAGAGACAGCTCAGTGGGTAAAAACACAAGCTTACTCTGAAAGCATGAGAACTTGAATTTAAATTCCCCCAGCACCAAAGCAATGAACTGGTGTTCAGGAGGAAAGGGGGAAATGGAGAAAGGCATTCTGCAATCACAGCACTGAGGAATGAAGACAGGCAGATCCTGCATGCCTCCTGACTCTCTCAAGGCAGTAGGATGAGAAGCAATAGAGGAAGACTACCGACATTTTGCTCAGGCCTCTGCATGTGCACACATAGATGCATATAAGACACACAGACACAGACACACACACACACACACACACTCCCTCCCTCTCTCTCTCTCTCTCTCTCTCTCTCTCTCTCTCTCTTCACAAAAATATGGAAGATCATGAGATACACTGTACAGAAAGAAAAGTGCAGAAGAGTATTGTATAGCACATTGGCATTTAGATCACACAAAAGAGGGAAAGCACTGCTTTCTATGTGCTTACAGATACATATACTATCTTTCAAGAGAAACTGAAACTGATAGTGGTTACCTATTGCAAAGACTCACAGGCTACAGAGTGTAGGGTTAGGAAATTTCTTATTGCATATCCTCTAAGTAAGTTGTGAGTCATAACTATATTATCTAATTTAAACAATGATAAAGTAAAAAAATCAAAATAACTGAAGGTGAACTATGGCCAATAAGATATGGATCACAAATGTACAGATGAACTTGAGTTTTCAATAAAGAAAAAGCAGACCCTTCTACCATGGATTCTTAGAAGAAGTGAAGAACACATTAGTGTGCCAGTTACCAAGAAGGCCCAGTGGGTAAAAGCACTTTGCCTCACAAGCATGGTAACTTGAGTACAACCCCCAGAATTCATAGTGGGAGAAGATAATTTATTCCTGAAAGCTATTCTCTGACCTCAATACATGGCTGTGGCATGTGTATACCTACACACAATAATAAATAAAACAAAAAAATCAAAAGAACAGATTACTGGACATATGGCTATAGGCACTTTTGAGTAGTTGCTACTTAGGATTCACTAAGAACAAAGCATGAAAAATTAACCCCATTTACTTTGTTTGGTAAGAATACTAAAGACTGGTACATCATAAAATGATTATCTTTAAATAATTAAGATATTTTTATCTGCATCTCCAAACTCTTACAATGCTTTACATGATACTGAAAACATAAGGGCAGTTACAGTGTGCATGCCTGCAGCCCTAACACTTGAGGTTGAGGCAGAAGGACAACCAGTTCAAGGCTAGCCTATACTATACAAAGCTACTGTCTTATTATTTATTTATTTAAAAGATTTGTTTTACTTTTTATTTATGTATATGTATATTTATGTATGTTTTATTTCCTTTTTGGGGGTGGGCTGGGGAGGGGGGTTTCTCTTTGTAGCCCTGAATTTTCTGGAACTTACTCTGTAGATCAGGCTGGCCTTGAACTCATGAGATTTGCCTGCCTCTTCCTCCTAGATGCTGGGACTGAAAATCATGTGCCACTATACCTGGCATGTCTGCATTTTCTAAGAATGTATGTGTGGGTACTCTCAGAGGCCAGAAGAGGGCAGTGGATCCCATGGAGCAGTAGTTAACAGGCACTTGTGAGTTTCCCATGGTGCTGGAAACTGAGCTCTAGTCCTCTGGAAAATTAGCAAGTGCTCCTAACTGCTGAGCCATCTCTCCATACCCTGAGAAACTGTCTTTAACAGGGAAGAACTTTAGATGTGAAGCCCAAAATAAAAATAATTCATGTTCCAAAACTGATAAAGATAGGAGTCCAAAAGTATACCACAAGGCCTAATGCAATTTCCTGATTTATTTACCATTTTTGCTAGAAATCTAAAGGAAGACTGAGAAGAGATGTTTATCAAATTAGCAGACGATCCCTAATACTGAAAGAGAAGGACAAATTAGAGTTCATAAAGATGCTTCAGGAAGAACTAGAACTGCAATGACAGGAAAATAATACAAACTGGCTGAGTTCTGGTTTACTAACAATTATCAAGGAACTTTAAGTTACTGTAAATGCAATAGTAACTTCAGAAAAAGCTGCTGGAATCTGTAGCAAACATCACTGTATTATGTTTTAGCTTGCATCATTCATTCCTTTTCTGATCTGTTTTGTTTCATCCTACACCAAAGTTAAGGGGAAATAGAACAGCTTGGAAACCACATTAGAAAAAAAATCTGCAGAGGTTTGATCTGAAAGGTGGGATGTAGAGGTACTTTCAGATGACTGAAGGACAGTTTAAAAGACAGTAAACAACAAAGTGAGCTCCAGGACAGCCAGGGCTATACAGAGAAACCCTGCCTCGAATAACAAAAAGATATAAAAGACAGTAAACAGATTATATGGCGTTGCAGTAACAGAAATAGGACCAATGGGATGAAGTGACATCAAAAGAAAAGAATCTGTGGTAGCTTGCTATGAGAAAGAACCTTCTAGTAGAAATGTAACAGTAACAGTGAGGCCATCATCAGTCGCAAACAAGTGGGGCTGATTCTCACCTCTTAGGAATGCACAAAAGCTCTTCCTTAAGCAGAAGAAGCATCTACAATGCTCAACAATGGGACCATGGGCTCTTTCAAAGGAAACAAATCTATCAGTCACACACGTTTGTAAACACATATTAATCACACCACTCATCTGCTTAGTTGAGGCCTGCATTTACCAACAAGTCTACACTCAGTACAGTCTTTTCTCAATCTCAGCTCCATCTGACAAGACTCCATCTGGAGTCTCTGTGAATGTCTCCATAAATTTCTCAGGGGAGATCAGGCGTTTCCTCTAAAACTGTTTTCTAAATCTCGTAACTGGTAGCTGAGGATAAGCTGTAGAAAAAGTGCATGACCATCAACAACTCAATGAGAGACAGACAATCCAGTGCTACTTTGGTGTTTTGTATTCTTTAAAGATCTGTCTCACCAGAAACCCATCTTGCCCATCACTACTCACCATTACTGATTTCTGGAAGGTCAAACTTAGTGAAGTCCCACCACTGAAGCCTGTAGGTAGTGTTGGCAATGTTACTGGCCACAGCAGACTGTCCATCTCCAATTACTGCTCCTGATGACAGAGAAGCCAAGAAGACCACATTAGACTACACACACTGCATTCATTTTCTGTATGTTTCTACTGCAGAATATAATGGAACGCATGAATTAGTAGAGGAGAAAAAGAAGAATCACAACTAAAACTCACAAAAGCTTGAGAGATCTGCGGCAAGTCACCGCAAAGAGAAACTAGACACAACCTTTCACAAGAAATAGTTCTATATGGAAATGGAACATCATTCATATGTCCTTCCCATTATTAATGAATATATACATTATCTGAAGAAACAGATGAGCTTTCATTCAAATGTGGGTAAAGAAATTTGAAAACAAAGGGAAGATGCCATGAACACAGAAAGACCAGATGAATTTCAGTTCAGTTCAGATCAGTTCAGTTCTGGGTGTCTTGGCAGCAAGCAGTGCTCTTTAGGAGAAGTAGTTCCTCCTGTTAGTGACCTTTTTCCTGATAAGACATCTCAAAAGAGGCCTTCCTCCAGAGAAGAGGCAGTCAACACATGATAACTGGAGAGAGGCAGTAAAGAACAAATGAGGTAATAGTGTTAATCTCTTTTGAAATGCGGGCATATAACACAGCAGATATTTATGAGCCTGCCTTTGTAACATGAGATTATTTTTATTAAGGCAATTTTAAAAAATGCTCCCTCCAAGACCTTCCTTTGATTCCAGATTCACTTGTAATGTTTCAGCTTAATTTTCCCTGAGACATACCCTTTAGTATGACTTTTTTTTCCTTGGTAACCAATTAAATAAAAATTTGATTTTTTTTAAACAGGGTGACACTTTAATTTGCAGTTGTATTTCATTTACACGAACATGTCATTTCCTCCTCCTCCTTCCTAGGTGCATTTCATACACAGCCGCCCTTTTGATCAGGCAGAACCAATCCTTCTTAAGAGAATAGAAGATCCTTGTGCACAAGACAAGCTAGATGGTATTTTCAGCTGCAGATCTGGTCCATGCTGACTAGCCTTGGGACAAGGCAGTTTTATGCCAGAATTCATCAATATCATCTAGCCTTTGACTTCTGAATATCATGGAGAAGACACTTCTACTTGTTTCTTTTTTTTCTTTTTTTCTTTTTTGGTTTTTCAAGACAGGGTTTCTTTGTATAACCCCGGCTGACCTGGAACTCACTCTGTAGACCAGGCTGGCCTCAAACCCAGAGATCCGCCTGCCTCTGCCTCCCAAGTGCTGGGATTAAAGGAGTGTGCAACCACTGCCTGGCTCTACTTGTTTCTTTTAAAGAGCTACATTTATTACTCTGCTGTCTCTAGATTTCTCTGCTCTTTCCTCAAATGATCAAGAGAGAATCTATCCTCTACACAATCATGAAATCTAAGGGAACTTAATCTTTTTCTTTATCCAGGGGCTGCTGGCCACTGTACCAGAAGATATTTTTTAGTGTTAGTTTATTAACAGTCCTCCATCAGTTTTAATTTAAGAAAAGATACAAATAACAGATCATTTCCTAGATCTGTTATTTGATGACAGTTTTAGGTTAACCAGGCTAGGAAGATGGTTTAGCAGGCAAAAGTGCTTATCATTCAAACCTTATGAGCTGAGTTCATCCCTCAGAACTCATTAAAAAAAAAAGCTAGCTGTGGAAGAGCACACCTGTACTCCTGTGTGGCAGCAGGGAGGGAGGCAGAGAGCAGGGTGAATGCTCCTGCACACAGCCCAGAGGAGGCAGAGAGTGGGGAGGCCAGCAGCAGGAATAAGGTCCTGTCTCAGAAATAAGGTAATCTCACTAATTCTCCTTCCAAATGCCAGAATATATGGTATATAGATACTTACCATGTATGTGTGTGTCCATGGGAGGGAGAATGAAAAGAAATGTCTTGGGAGAAGGATAATAAAAGTTGAAAAATACTATTGTAAATAAACTGACAGCCTTAAATAGTTTTAAAGTCTTACAAAATCAAACATAGTATCAAACAGTTGTGATGTACTCAAAATCATTAGAAACATAGTATATGCAGGTGTTATCAATGTGGCCACTGACCTCAAACCTCTACTGATGGTTCCATGATACATATAAACCATTCATATGAGGTGCATATTTACCCTTCCTTTAACACAGAAAATTCTTCTACAAAAATTCTATCTGGAAGCTGGTGAAATGGTTCACCAGGCAAGTCACTGGCTACCAAGGCCAAAGACTTGAGTTTGATTTTCTAGACCCACGGAGTGAAGGAGAGAACTGACCCCCATGAGTTGTCCTCTGACCTCAACATCTGTGCTGTGGCATGTGCATGCATGAGCACATGCGTACACACACACACACACACATACACACACACACACACACACACACACACACACAGTCAAAGAAATGTAAAAAAAAATCTGAATATAGGGTAGAGGGGGGATGCAGGAAAGGACAGGTAAAACTAAGGGCTACGAGGGGTTCCGTGGAAATCTAATACAGATGAAGCTTCTTAAAATATATGCATACATGAAATGGAATCACCAAAGGAGACAGAGACAAAAACCCAAGGAGACATCTCCAGCCACCAAATGAAACCTTCAGAGCTGGGAATGAATCACATCTAATCAAGCTGTTGGTGAAAGGGGTCCAATGGAAAGCTAAATAACCCAGGCCATTGCTAAAGGTATTGGATGCTCTTCACAAACTGATAAGGCCCTATTGTTTTTGTTTTCGAGACAGGGTTTCTCTGTGTAGCCCTGGCTGTCCTGGAACTCACTCTGTAGACCAGGCTGGCCTCGAACTCAGAGATCCACCTACCTCTGCCTCCCAAGTGCTGGGATTTATAGGGTCTGGCTGATCAGGCCCTATTGTTGAAGCTGACACCTACATCATTCACTGAATTCAGAGAAGCTAGTGCCTATCTAGAGCCTTCGCCCCTACTGATCAGTGTCCATAGTACTGAAGGGTACTCTGCACACTACCAGAGGAGGAAGGTAAACATATCAATGCAGCTTCAAAGCCTTTGGTCTACAATGGTGACCTACCTGCCTGTGAATTTAAGGACCACTCCATGAGATGGGGCCCAACACTGTTTACCTGGCCAAGAACCAAACAGGCCACAGACCCAGGAAAAAACCAGGCGCTACTGTTCTGTTAAATGGAACATAGCAATAAAATGATTCTCAACAACATTTTGTTATGCTCATAGACCAGTGTCTTGCTCAATCATCATCAGAGAAGCTTCCTTTTGCAGTAAATGGGAGCAAATGCAAAGACCCACAACTGGACAATGTGCAAAGAGTGAGAAACCTTGGAACAGTTCTAAATAGGATGTTTCTACCAAATCCTTTCCTTCAGGATTCAGGGAACTCTGTGGAAGAACAAGTAGACATTTTCTAAGAGCCAGTGGGGATGGAAGGCACAAAGCAAAAAGGCCTTCTAGACATAACAGGGCTAATGAACATAAGAACTCGGACTGTAACAGCATGGAGAGCACCCCCGCAGGTCTAAGTCAGTTGGGGTTCCAGCACTGAGAGAAGTGAACATGAGCTCCCATCTCGAAAAACAGTTTTCTCCAAGGGAGTCTGGCTGGGTATAAAAACTACACTAAAGGGCAGGCCCTATGCCCAGCAGCTGATGGTCAATACAAAATGAATTTTTTTTATTCCATTCTTAGTTTATTTTATTGATGAAATTAAGAACTCCAAGAGGGAGCCCAGATTTCCCTAGTAACATTTGGTGATCCTAATCATTAGGATCATTTCTCTAGTATCATTAGGGAGTTTCCTAAGTTTTAGCAACATATGTAATTCTGCTCGATGTCCCAAATGTTCTTTAATTAATTTACTATTTCATTATAAATTACTTCCATGTGAATTGTAGTGTTTGGCTGCAGCTTTGGCCTCTACCCACTGGATACCAGAAGTATTTCCCTCCTCTAGTTTTATTTTATTAGATGTTTTCTTTATTTACAATATCTCCTTTCCCAGGTTCCCCTCCAAAAGAAAAAAGAAAAAAATTAAATTAAATTAAAAGCCCCAAAAAACTAAAACAATACCCTGTCTTCCCCCACCCCCCCGCTCACCACCCCACCCTCTCCCACTTCCTGGCCCTGGCATTCCCCTACACTGGGGCATAGAACCTTCACAGGGCCAAGGTCCTCTCCTCCCATTGATGACCGACTTGGCCATCCTCTGTTAAACACATGCTGCTGGAGCCATTAGTCCCCCCATGTGTACTCTTTGGTTGGAGTTTTAGTCCCTGGGAACTCTTAAGGTACTAGTTAGTTCACATTGTTGTTTGTGCTAAGGGGCTGCAAACCCTTCAGCTCCTTGGGTCCTTTCTCACAGGGTCCCCAATAAAGGAACTAGAGAATACAAAACAAATTTAATGGTATTTTGGTTTCTTCAGTTTTGGGATCGGGGGGCCTTTTTCTGCCTTAGAAGTCTTTTGCTTTTGCATTATTGTAGAGTTGTGTGTTTCCATGAAATTTCTGTATATGTGAATGTGATGCATCTCTTTACATCTCTATGTACACATTCTTTGTTGTCCCTCTCTCATGTTTTACCCCATTCTGGTTTGTTTTTATTTTATTTTGGATGTCTTTTTCTAATAGAGAAAGAAAGGGTATAGTTTAGGGAGAAAGGGTGGATCCAGGAGGAGTTGGGCAAAGGGAACCATAATCAGAATCTATTATAAGGGAAAAGAAATCTATTTTCAATAAAAAAAAAAATCTGATGTGAGAATTTTGCTGATTATTGGGTCAAGAAAGAGGCTCTGCTATCTGTAGGAATTTCCTTCCTTCTTTTCTTTCTGAAAGATGTTAGTGGGTTTTATGACTCTAGAATTCCACAAAATAGAAGAAGTATGCAGGATTTTATTTTATATATTTTTGGTTGTCAGCCTAGCCTTGCTGAGCCATTCTCCAGCCCAAAAATTTCTTTAAAAAGAATCAGGCTCAGATTTTCTTGGCCTCATTAATAACGTAAATCATTTAGACCATTTTAGTTAGAATATCTACCACTTCCCTGGAAGGAATCACTCTTAATTTTGATGTAGGCTTCATTCCACTGAGCTTCCAAATTATTCCCCAGGCTTTCACATGTATTATCTAGATCACTGACATCTCCTTTAACAGCCAGTCTCAAACTGCTTTAGTTCCTTACTGTTTCTTCTAACTTACTAGAAAAGCGTATCTCTAACCCTAAACACAAAGAGGTAAATTGGTTTTCTTCACATATGATGAACTAAACGTTAGTTGCTACGAGAGATTGAATAAACAACTATTTTCTCAGGGAGAGGATTAGATCTACAACCAGGGAAACAGTTCAGAAATGCACATGCTGGCTTTGTAACTGGGAACAAAATGATTTCAGTTCTAGCCCTAACTCCAGAGACATCCTGTACAGCGTATGCTTCTGAAAACAGCTGTGCAATAAAAACACGTGTAGGGTGGTACTGTGAAGAGACTAGGGAGGAGATCTCTGCCAACCGTGCAGGAGTACTGCACAGAAACAGAGCTTGGCATCAGAGAGTCAATTTTCAGTGCCATGTAAACACAGATTAGGGAGTGAAAGATGCCAGCAACAGATTAAAGTATTGTCACCAGGTTTTCTAGCACAAGAACTGCTGGCCAACTGAGCCTGTCTCTTGGAAACATCAGGAAGAAAAAGCATTGTCCTGTTTAAAAAAACAAACCCAAAAAACCCACCCACCACTTAGCAGCTTTGGCTCAAGGTGTAGGCAATATGCCAGGGCCAGTTAGTTAATGGACTGAACCACAGCAGAGGTGGCACTCAGCTTTAGAAGCAAATCCTGATGACAACTAAAAGATTTCTAAGGCTTAAAGGTTTTCATATGTAGTAAACTAGACTCTATTAATTTCTTAAAATATTATGTGTTTGTTTGTGCATTTTGGAGACAAGGTCTCATTGTGTAGCTCTGGCTGTCCTGGAACTCATTCTGCTGACCTGACCAGGTTGGCCTTCAAAAACACAGAGATCCACCTGCCTCTGCCTTCTGAGTGCTAGAATTAAAGACATGTGCCACCATTCTTGGCTATATTTTTATTTTAAAAAAAAATTATTTTTGCCAGGCGTAGTCTCAAAAACAAAAACTTTTTTTTTTTTTTTTTTTTTTTTTTTTTTTTTTTTTTTTTTTTTTGGTTTGTCGAAACAGGGTTTTTCTGTGTAGCCCTGGCTGTCCTGGAACTCACTCTATAGATCAGGCTGGCCTCGAACTCAGAAATCCTGCCTCTGTCTCCCAAGTGCTGGGATTAGAGGCATGCGCCACCAATGCCCGGCACAAAAACACTTCTTAAAACCCACAAAAATGCATCTATTTTTCCTTTATGTGTGTGCATATTTGTCTTAGAATATTTATGTACACCATATGTGTGCCTGAATCAGGTACTTTGGATACGGAGTTCTGAGTTGCCATGTAAGGTGCAGGGAACTGAATCTGGAGCCTCTGGACGAGCAGCCAGTACTCATCACTGCTGAGTCATTTCTCCAGCCCTAGATTCAGCATTTCTTAACTGCCATACTTATTGATATTCTAGATCAGATTATTTATCAAAGAACAGCAAAGAGGCTTGTGTATTGGAGAACATTTGGAAGCATCTCTGGTTTCTACCCATGAACACTGTGACAACCAAAGAAATTTTTCTCTAGATATTACCAAATGTTCCCTATTGATAAAAGCTATCCCTAGTTGGGAAGCTCTATGCCAGTACACTGTAATTCCAAAACAAGTAACCTTAGATCTATTTGAGCTGGTCATGGGTCACATATGCCTGTAATTATAGCAATTGGGAGGCCAAAATATATAATAATAGTATATTATTATTCCTATTCCAGGTCAGTATGGCTATATAGTAAGACCACATCTGAACCAACCAAACCAAATCAAGAAAGTACTGCCCTTAGACTATCTTCTGTTAAAGGGACTCAAACTGACTGTGGCATTGATAACTTAAAGTGTCAGGTCCAAAGGAAATTCTTATCCTCCAACCTCCAATAGGAAGTCAAAATATCCAGAAATGAGCTCAACCTGTACTATAGAAGGATTTCTGGGTGTTAAATAAAAGTTAGATTCCTCAGGAACTTAATAAGCCAGTTCCCTTATGAAGTCAACTCTCTGGCAAAAGGGGCACTGGCTACCTATGATGCCTATCAGCAAATCAAAGTGCATTATTGGCCTTCAGGCTCCTTCAAAATCCCAAGTACCCTTATACATTTCAAAGTCCAAACTAGCCTCCCAGTCTTTCTCACCTCCTCCCCACCTACATCCCGCCAGCACCTAGGCTTCGCTAAGCCTAGCTACTCTTTCTCTTTCTGCCAGATAGATGCCTCTGATGTTCTTCCATAACTACAATAAAAACTTTCCCTTAGCTATGGAGCAGCTTACCCTACACCATAGAATGGCTATGCCAGTTTATACAAAAGGAAATTAATAAAAGATATAGAATGGTTTAAATACTTCTTAGCAAACCATGTTTTTCCATTTCTACAGGCTTAAAATAGGATCTTACAATTTTGTGCTTTTGGTTTTATTTTTCATGGTTTCAAAAAACACAGGTGAGTCAAATGTACCAGATTTTGACATTTCCTGCAACTATGAAGTTGTGTGACCTTTTTATAAATCAATAATTTGAATCTGGGTTTATCTACAGTATGTAATAGCTTGGCATGGATATGAATGCCTGTAATCCCAGCACTCACATTATAGAAATATATTGCCTTCTCTATGAGAAATCACTTCACATACTTAGAGATGAAGGAAAGTTCTTTACTAAAGCACCTAGCTAGATGTGGCTAATGGTTCAAACAAACAAACAAAAAACTCCCAACATAAGATTTTACCAATTTATATACATCTTAGGCTTATTACAAAACCACTGTCATCCTTAGGTCTCTTCCAGGTCCCTGGCCCAGGTTACACTTCAAACCATTTAAACAAAGACAGGAGACTGAGTCTTGCCACATAGGCAGACAGATTTACACAGCAAAGACATTTCATATTGCCAGAATTATTTTAATGGCATCAGTGTTGTTCTTTTTTGAATAGTTGTTACCCAGGGTCATCTTGCCCCAATGGAAAAATTATGGTTTTTTTGTTTGGTTGGTTGGTTCGTTTTTGTTGTTGTTGTTGTTGTTGTTCTGTGATAACAGCACAGGGAACTTAACGGCAGACCAGAACATCATGATGATCCATATGCTACCCTCATGAGATGTTCAGGAGAGGTATGTCTTTTGTTGGGGAAGGGAATGAGGCTTAATGGGTGACTATTATTAGTGAATAAACAATTACATCCTAACATCCTAAATTTCACAAGCCCGTGAAATAGTACTTTACCTGTGGGGTATTTTGGTGGTGACAATGCTCCCTTAACTAGATTCTACTTGTGCAACTTAATGTCTCCTGTGCTAATCTATTAACAAATCCTTTATGACATCAATCCTATAACTTTGAGATTTTTCTGTATCATTTAGAAGACAGAAGCAGGAGGATCAGGAATTTGAGGTCAGCTTGGTTAACTGTGAGAATCTACCTTAAAATAAATATTAAAAAAAAAAAGCATGGCTCTCTCTCTCTCTTCTCTCTCTCTTCTCTCTCTTCCTGCGCTGCTACCCCCCTACCCCCCTTCCAATTAAACCTCTTACACATGAAAAAAAAAAAAGCATGAAAATAAACAACAAACCCTCTAAAAACCAAATAATAAGAAAACCAAACCAGGCAGTGATGGCACAGGCCTTTAATCCCAACACTGAGAAGCATAGAGGCAGGTGGATCTCTTTGTGTTTGAAGCCAGCTTGGTCTACTGAGTGAGTCCCAGGAAAGCTGGGGTAGAAACCCTGTCTTGAGAAAAAAAAAAAAGAAGGAAGGAAGGAAGGAAGGGAGGGAGGGAGAGAGGGAGGAAGGGAGGGAGAGAAGGAGGAAGGGAGGGAGAGGGAGGGAGGGAGGGAGGGAAGGAGGGAGGGAAGGAAGGAGGGAGGAAAGGAGGGAGAGAAAACCAACAACCTGATGTTTAAAATGGGCAAAAGGATCGAAATGAGCACATGAAAGAGGCTCCAGCCCAGTCATTAGAGCAGCAAATTTTCTTTTAAAGATTTATTTCTCCTGCCAGGCGGTGGTGGCACACACCTTTAATCCCAGCACTTGGGAGGCAGAGGCAGGCGGATTTCTGAGTTGGAGGCCAGCCTGGTCTACAGAGTGAGTTCTAGGACAGCCAGGGCTAAACAAAGAAATCCTGTCTCAAAAAAAACCAAACCAAACAAAACAAATAAAAAGATTTATTTATTTGTAAATCCTGTATGTACAGTGTCTGAAGACACTGTAGCTGTCTTCAGACATAACATGTGGTTGCTGGGATTTGAACTCAGGACCTTCTGAAGAGCAGTCAGTACTCTTAACCACTGAGCCATCTCTCCAGCACCAGAGTAGCAAATTTAATAACAAGGAGAAACCATTCCCCAGGTTTTCTCACTGCAAACCTCTAAGGCAGTGATAACTCCAAATGCTGGCAAGACCTGGAGTAACATTCCTTGCTAGTGGGAATGTAAATGGCACATCTATTTTAAAAGACAGTTTGACAGTCTCCTGGAAAATGGAATATACTCTTATCATATGAACTGTGACAGGGTAAGACAGTGTAAGGGTTCCTCCATCTTGTATTCTTGCTAAGGCCATTTCAGGTTTAGCTAGAATTTGGTCTTGATAGAGAATTCCAATGCCCAAGTAACTTAGTTTCTGTTAAACTACTTGCTTGTGCAAACTTCCCCCTGAAGCTGGCATGTGAGACAACAGGATGTGATTTTTGCCTTTGAAAGACCCCGGCCTACACTTGTTCCACCTACCAAATACTGAGTGTAGTCTCAGGCAGGTGGAATAAAGACTTTTAAAGACTTTGAATTGGCTATATACTATGTCTGCGTGGTCTTCTCTGGCTCCCTAAATAGGTCCAGCACTCCTGCTCTTTTCTATCTATTCTCACGAGTGGAAAACTTATTTCCACATAAAAACCTATATACTAATGTGTACAATACTTTATTCACAATTGCCAGAACTTCAATAAGCCAAGATATCTTTCAATAAATGTGTGAATCAACTGTGGGAAATACTAACAAGTATTAGTACATGTAGTACATGTGCTTTAAAAAAAAAAAAAAAAAAAAAAAAAAAAAAAAGCACTAACATGCCAGTCTGGTTCTCTTTGAGTTCAAGGCCAGCCTGATCTATAGTATGAGTTCCATGTCCCTCTGAGCTACATAGTAAGAGTCTATCTGGGGTATGGAGGGGAGGTGGTGGAATCACTAACATATAACAGAATAACTGTGTGTGTTATTAGTGAAAGAAGCACAAAAGCTAAAGAGTGTGTGACTCCACATAAAAATAGAATATTACTAATCTGCAATGCAAAAAATAAAAATAAAAAAATAAAAAAAACAGAGTGGAAGAATTACATGTGTGCCACTATGCTCACTTTCAAAATCTGAACATTTTTCTTTATTTTCTTCGTAATTTCTTAAATGTGTAAGTTGCAAAGCACAGGTGCTAGAAAGATGGCTAAGCAGTTAAAATCACAGGCTGCTCTTGCAAAGGACAGGAGCTCAATTGCCAGTACCCACAGCAGGCAGCTCATAATCTCCTCTAACTCCAGCTCAGGGAATTCAATGGCCCTAGCTTTGGCTTCCCCATAGACCCATACACAAATAAATGTTTTTGAAAAAATGATGATGCACAGTGTTGGATATTGGAACATTTTGAATTTTGAATATTTACATTAGAGATGCTCAATCAGCAAAGTCTAGAGGCACAATCATGATAGTCACAACTGTCACTAGACAGCTTTACATCTGAGGGCCTGTATGCATCTCTGCCTCTGTTTGTCTCAGACTCAGTCTACTGTTGCTTAGAAAGAATTTGGAACCTTTTGCCAAAACAGCTTTTCTTAATCTATCTCCAGGATCTGTTCTAGGAACAGGGAAATGAAGATTATGATTCAACAGTTCAGTAAGACTACCGAACAATGGGAATCATTAGCAAATCTATCAGAAAGGCTAATTTGAAGAGGGTAAAAAGGGCAAGCTGCAAAGAAGGAAATGTTTAAATTACATTTCAGTCCTACAAAATCTGTTTCATTGGAGACTGCATAATTTAGAGTGGCCATGTGCTGCTGCTGGAAAGATGGGATAAGAATGGGGCTGGGTGTGCAGCAAAGAAGCATCACTTAGTAGCAGAACACTTGTCTACCAAGCACAAAGCCCTAGGTTCCATCCCCAACAGTAAAGGGGAGTTTGGGGGTGGGGGCAGATAGAGAGCAGTGGATACAAACACACCACAAAATTATGCTTTCTGCCTCTGCCTTGCTGGCTGTCATACTGGAGTTTAGATTCAACCTGCTAAGAGGTTAGTAAACCTGAGCCCAGAAAGCCCAGAGCAGGTCCAAGTGAACAAATTTAACAATTTTTCATAATTCTTCTTAGAAAGCCACATATTGTAGAATTCCATTTACATGAAATACCTGGAACAGGCAAAGCTACAAAACCCCAAAATTCACATTAATGGTTGCCTAGGGCTAGAAGGAAATAAAGAAAGGGAAAGCAGGGGGAAGAATAAAGTGGCTGTTAATGCCTAAAGGGTGTTTTGGTGATAAAAATGTCTAGAACTATAGAGTAGAAATGGTTGCTTTATTCTATTAGGAACTTACATCTTGAAATAGGTGAATCATGTCACAGTAAGGATACTTAGAAAGTTGCTGAATTCAATGTGGTTGTGTTTAATCCCAGTATTTGGGAAACAGAGGCAGGTGGGCTTCAGTCAATTCAAAGCAGGCCTGGTTGACATAGTGAGTAACAGATCAGCTAGAGTTATGTAGGCAACAAAACAAAACAAACAAAGAACTAGCTGAGGCAGTAGAACCATGAGTTCAAGGCCATTTGGGACTATATATAAACATCCAGACTAGACAGTATATTAAGCGCCAAAAACAATCTTCAACATAAACTTCAGCCAATTAAAAAAAAAAAAAAAAAAAAAAAAAAAAAAAAAAAAAAAGCCAGGGTTTCTCTGTGTAGCCCTGGCTGTCCCAGAACTCACCCTGTAGAACAGGCTGGCCTTGAGCTCAGAGATAACACCTGCCTCTGCCTCCAGAGTGCTATGATTAAAGGTATATGCTACCACCACTACCACCCCAGGCACAGCCCATCTTTTAAAAAGTAGCTTTATGTTCAGTACCCATTTGTATCTCTTAATAACACAGGACACTGGCAATATCCTTTTCTTTTCATTTGAACAATGTCTTGCTGTATTTTCTCTCTCATATTTAAAGATTTATTTATTTAATGTATGTCTTCAGACACACCAGAAGAGGGCACTGATCCCATTACAGATGGCAGTGAGCCACCATGTGGTTGCTGGGAATTGAACTCAGGATCTCTGGAAGAGCAATTGGTGCTTTTAACTGCTGAGCCATCTCTTCAGCTGCTTGTATTTTTCTCTTAAGAAAAAAATCCTGAGGCTGGTGAGATGGCTCAGCGGGTAAGCAATGACATGGTGGCTCACAACCACAGTAATGAGATCTGACGCCCTCTTCTGGTGTGTCTGAAGACAGCTACAGTGTACTTATTTATAATAATAAATCTTTGGGCTGGAGTGAGCTGGGCTGACTGGAGTGAGCAGAGGTCCTAAAGCCAATTCTCAACAACCAGATGAAGGCTCACAATTATCTGTACAGCTACAGTGTGTACTCATATGCATAAAATAAATAAATCTTTTTAAAAAATCCTTAAAATTTTTAATTTTATTTTTAATTTGTGTGTGTGTTTGTGTGTGTGTGTGTGTGTGTGTGTGTGTGTACTTTAGTGCCAGAGACATGAAGGCCAAAGGCATTAGACCCTTGGACCTGGAATTATAAGAAATTTGAGCTTCTTAACATGGATGTTGGGAAGCCAACTCAGGTTCTCTGTGGTACAAGATCTTAACCACTGAGCCATCTCTCCAGCTCCTGGGATTATTTTATATTTGCAATTATTTTACTTTGGGGGGAAGGTTTTGTTATGTAGCCTAGGCTGGTTTTAAACTCATAACCCCGCTGAACCCCAGGTGGGTTCGATTTATAGGCATACCACCACTAGATCCCTGTGGTTTGTTATTACTTTTGTTTGGTTGGTTGGTTTTGGTTTTTTGAGACAGGCCAGGATGGCCTCAAACTTGGTGTAGCTAAGGCTGACCTTTAAGTCCTGATACTCCTCTGTCTGCTTATTTGCTATTTCTTTTATTGTATATAGCTTACCTGGGGTTAAGTACTCTTGTACATATTTTGCTATTTTGTATGGATTGTCTGTGCTTTGAGGTAAATAAATGAAAATACTACCTACAGTTAGAACTGAGTCTACACCCCTCACCCTCCCCTAGGCCAACATAAAAATAAGAGGAATGTTAGGGGGCATCATTTTCAGTAAAACCACAAAAAGGCAGCACATGAGTTCCTACAATTCTAGCACAGACAATACTCTTAAATTAGGTTTTAGGTCTTTATATTGGATTTTGACTGCTTAATAACTAACTTACTCAATTAGTTGCTTATCTGCTGTAGAGATCAATCATTACACAATGCATACTTAAAGGGTAAGTGTTTTGTATACAGGCTTTAATAACTTACATGTGGGGCTGGCGAGATGGCTCAGTGGGTAAGAGCACTGACTGCTCTTCTGAAGGTCCTGAGTTCGGATCCCAGCAACCACATGGTAGCTCACAACCACCCATAGTGCGATCTGACACCCTCTTCTGGTGCATCTGAAGACAGCTACAGTGAATTGGGTCGGAGCGAGCGGGGCTGGAGCGAGCCAGCAGAGGTCCCGAGTTCAATTCCCAGCAGCCATACACATGATAGCTCACAGCCATCTGTACAGCTACAGTGTACTCATACCCATAAAATAAATAAAATAAATCTTTAAAAAAAATAATAACTTACATGTACTTCTCTGCAGGAATGATGAACATTTAGTGTGACTACTCTAAATCAAAGCTCTCACTCTGAAGAACAGAGAGCTACATTGTCCACACCCAAATTGTGGACTTTAGAAACAGAATGAAGACAGGTATTACTGAAACCAAAGGTATCAAATGTGGCCAATAAAACAAACATTAGTGAAAGGACTCAGTGTGAAAATGATTAAGGTCTGGACTATGGATAGTTGCAAAGAAAGGAAGAGCTACTGAAAGTTTCTACATAACACAACTTCATTCTCAAGACAATTCAAATGAAGACTGTATAGCTACAAAGGAGTATGGTTTAAAGGAGAATCAACAGAAGAAAGAAAAATTAACCTATTATTCATAGCAACATGCATTGCCTTCCCAGAGTCATCATTTGATGGCTAATCTCATTATCAAGTAAGCCTCCAGGCACACCTTGGGGAAATTACCCAGATTAGTTTAGCCTTGGAACTTGCCAAGAGTTCCAAGAGTTCAATAACTTGAGCAGATTATTTAGATTAGGTTAACTGAGAAGATCAGCCTTTAGGGTGGGTGGCATCATCCCATGGTTTAAGGTCCCGGACTGAATAAAAGGGAGAAATCTAGCTGAGCAGCAGCACTCGTCATTCCAATTCCTGATTGTGGATGAAAAGTAACCAGCTGCCTCAAGCTCCTGCTGCCTTGACTTTTAACTACTTTCTTAACTGTAAGTTGAAATAAGTTGCTTTTGTCAGAATATTTTATCCCAGCAATGACAATGTAAACAGTACCATGCATCTAGAATTAGCTTTAAAAAGTCATAGTAAAACAGAACATAATATAAAAGTTTTTAGGTTAAAGTATATTTACAGTGTTGTAAAAACAATCTCCAGAACATTTTTATATTGTAGATATGAAATTCTACACCTACTAAACAATTCCCTTTATTATCTCTCACTAATATTGCCAACCATTACTTAACAATCTCTTTAGCTAACTCTCAGATGTAGAACAATAGAGTATTAGTATGGGCTTTTTAAGCATCCACCTTGAAAGAAGAGACACATAAGTAGAGAACATGCTCACAAAGCTATTTGCAGACATGGCATGAAACTGTCTGCTAAAAACACAAGGTAGAGCCAGGTGGTGGTGGCACACACCTTTGATCCCAGCATTTCGGAGGCAGAGGCAGGGGGATCTCTTTGAGTTCCAGGACAGCCAAAGCTACACAGAGAAATCGGGGTGGGGGAGACGTGCTGAAAAAGAAAGAAAACAATGCAAGGTAATTATGTCTAACTGGGAATCAACACTCTAGAGGCTTTTCATGACCATTTTTTTCCAGCAAAGATGTCAAATAAAGGAGGGCTCATGCTGAACTGTGATCTACTGAAAGCCTGAGGGTAATGAGGCTGCCATTAGACTATGATTTTTAACTATGTGATCTGTGATTCAATCACACTGCTCTGAAAGTACCAGAGCACCTGGAATTTAACAATGTGCTTCCACAATAAATAAAGAGAATGAATACTCCTTATTGGGTCCTGACTCCTTCCTATCTCTTTGAAACTGAGGCCTAATCTTGGCTATTGGCAGGGCAACTGGCAGATCCTTGATCTTCGAGGTCTGAGGTCAAACTTAGGCCCATGTTTATCACCACATAGTATTCCTACCTTCTTTGTTATATATGTCCTAATGAAGCAATTACTTGCACTTATACTAATGCTATAATTGAGGCAAGTAATTATGAAAGTAGAATATCCATTTTGAAAGAAATGAAGATCATTACCTTTCTTCCACCCACAAACATTATTTAAGACAAAAACAAATAAGCTTACAAGAACACATGCTACTGAAAGATTATTAGGAACAGCACGCTGAAAACACACAGCATTTAAGGAAAATTGGTTGGGGGAGCCTCATAAAAATCCTACCCCCAAACACTTAGCAATCACTCCTACCAGGTGGAAATTTCCTCAAAGCCCCTACCTCTGCTAGAGAATACACAGGGAGATAAATTATTAAGAATCACTCTATCACCCTCCTCTCTTTTTACTTATACAACATTTACAGCCTGGCATCTCCTATATTTAGGTCCCAGAGACAAAGATTGCAACTGACTTGGTGGGCTGGTACAGACAAAATCAGAAAAGCTACCTTTCTTTCAACATGCCTCAGGAGCACAAAGATGGACAGAGAGGGGGGGTTTAAGAAAGAGAGGGAGAAAGGTGAAAGAAAGATAAAGAACATCTCACTGACTCACTGAATAGCTCTCACCAATCATTTGTCTTGAACTCTGGAGACTCCTGCAGCTTTTATTATTTGGGGCAAGCACAAGTGAGTGGAATTGGACCAGAGGGTCTTGGGCTTGTCAGCAGCAAGAGGCAAACAACCTTTATTGCTGCAAAGAGGATGCAGATTTCAAAAGCCTAAAATTTGCAGTGAAGGGAAATGGAAATGTGCTGAACGTGGGTTTGACTGGCAGCTTTCCTCATCTGTCGATCACAGGGTAATAAACACTGGGAGATGGCAGAAATGAAGATAAATGCTTTCAGTAGCACCAGTCCCCACCCTCCCCTCCT
>NW_022196897.1:77924500-77929230 GCF_008632895.1 Mastomys coucha | reverse complement strand
AAACTTTCCTTACAGGCCACCTACACGTGAATTACTGCTCTATGAGCCTACATTCTCATTAGGGGGCCCAGCTTCTAGAGGTGAAAAGCTCCTGTCAAGAGAGCACCTGTACATGTCAGGGTACAGCTTACATAGCCTAGTCAGCTAGGGTCAGCATGCAAGAAAAAGTCCAGATATCACAGGGCAGACCCAGAATGTTTAAGCTTGACTAACTTTCTAATTCAAAGCCTTGTACCCTGTGCCTCCAAGAATGCCACACTACCCAGGGGCAGAAAAAACTCAGCAACAGGGCCTACAGAGAGCCCCTTGGAGCTTAAGAGGGCAATGATGTTTTCCGGTTCAAAAGATGGGCTCCACATATAGCACTCAGTCTTGCTTATTAGCTTTACATGGGGATGAAAGAAAACTTTTAATAATTCATGATCTTATAAGTCTTACACAGCTGGGTCCAAAAGAAGTATCATTCTGGGCCATGTGACACTGAGACCAATGTAATCCCAATAGCATAGTAGTTTGAAAGAATGATTCGCATTGGTTTGTATATTTAAATTCTTAGTCACTAGCAAGTGCAATTCTTTGACAGGATTAGAAGGATTAGAGGGTGTGGCCTTACTGAAAGAGGTAAGACCTTGTTGGAGTTGAAGGAAGAGTGTCACTTGGTGTGGTCTTTAAGGTTTTTTGTTGTTTTTGGTTTTTTTGTTTTGTTTTATTTTTTCCAGACAGGGTTTCTCTGTGTAGCCCTGGCTGTCCTGGAACTCACTCTGTAGACCAGGCTGGTCTCAAACTCAGAAATCCACCTACCTCTGCCTCCCAAGTGCTGGGATTAAAGGTGTATGCCACCACTGCCTGGCGAGCTTTAAGGTTTTAAAAGCCCATGCCAGGACCAGGAGCTCATTCTTCCTGCTGGCTATAGGTGAGGATGTAGCTTTCAGTTACTACTCCAACCAATGACATTCATTCCAAACATGTTCCCCGTGTTTGGACTAAGCCTTTGAAACTGTAATGCTTTCTTTTATAAGAATAGTTGCCTTGGTCATGGTGTCTCTTCACAGTAATAGAACAGTGACTAAGACAAATGGCTTTTTTTTTTTTTAAAGTAAAACCAAAAGGCTGGCAACTCCTAATGCAAGGGAGGCAGCATGTGCTAATAATAAGATGGGGGTTGGGGGGGTGGGTGCTCACAAGAGGCATACATGCTTGGGATCCCAGCAGGATGGAAGCGGAGACTGAAGAAACAGGAAGGAATTTAAATCTAATCTCAGGCACATAGTAAATTCTGAGTGGGCTCTGAGACTCCTCCCTTAAAAGACAAACAAACAAACAACTCAAAAAAACAAAGATAGCTTCAATTTCTGCAAAAACAACCTACTACTTCTGCTGAGTAGGCCTGAGAGAAATATTAGTAATAAGAAGCTCTATAGACATCCAAGAAGACACTGCCAGTATTTCCCTTCAGATCCCAGCACAGAAATAAGATGCCAGGCTGTTGTTCCAAAGTGCAAGGATTCATTGATAAATCTGGAGAATAAGTGGGAGAGAACATGGTGAATGGGTCAGTTTCACCACAGGCTGCTCACACTTGAGAATCTCTAGAACCACACATGTGTTGTGGATCTTGGGAGAATAGTACTTGATTTGAAAAAGTTTCTAATTAAAACCCACTGTTCAGTCATCAATACCAGGGAAATCAATATCAATTGGAAAGCTTAGTGAGCCATTTCTGTAATACAGCCAAGGATGCCCCCTCAATGTCAACAGGCTCCATCAGCCTCTTTAGTCTTAAAACCCAAATAATACTGGGCACAGACCTGTAAACCCAACATTTGGATGGTAAGGCAGGAGAATTACTGTGAATCTGAGGTTAGTCTGGCATATATACTGAGTAGTGGCCAGCGAGGGCTACACATCAAGAACCTATCTTAGTAAAACCAAAAAATGGTCTATGGACATGGTTTAGGGAATAAAGTGCTTGCTGCCAAGAGTGAAGGACCTAAGGTTCAGATATCTTGCATTCCTATAAAAAGCTACCCATGTCAGCACACAACTGTAACCATAGCTCAGACAGGCAGATCCCAAGCAAGCACTCAAAGGCCAGTCTAGATGAAATGGGGAGCTCAGTTGAAAGACCCTGGCATCATTATTGGCAGTTCTTGGGGATAAAACTTGAGGCTGACTTTTAGTTTTACACACACACACACACACACACACACACACACACACACACACACCAAAAGCTAAGACTCAAGACCCAAACAAAATAATAATAAACAAACAAACAAACCCCTCACAACCCTCTTTCTAAGTGTCTTGAATCTGAATGGTTACTTTCACAATAAGAAACACTTGTCAGGGGCTGGTGATGGCTCAGGGGGTAAGAGCACTGACTGCTCTTCCGAAGGTCCTGAGTTCAAATCCCAGCAACCACATGGTGGCTCACAACCACCCATAATGAAATCTGATGCCCTCTTCTGGTGGAAGACAGCTACAGTGTACTTATGTATAATAATAAATTAAAAAAGAAAAAAAGAAACACTTGTCAGGGGCCACATGAGGGGGATACTTGGAAGAGGGGATGTGATCAGGATGTAAAGTGAATAAATAAATAATGGAAAAAAGCCCAACTCTTGTTACCTGTTGGGTTTCCTGGCTATAACCAGTCATATATAGTTGGGAGTTTGAGTGAATCTGTGTGTGGTTAGTCATCAAGTCAGCAGTTGACAGTTGTTTCTTCTTGAAATGGAGAGCTACTTGAGGGGGAAGGGTCAATTTTATATGTCACAGTGCTGGGTGTGGTGGTGTACTTGTAGCCTCAAAGACTAAATAAAGGATGTTCCATGGAGCTAATGTTTAGTTGAAGGACTACAGAAAAATGCTTTGGTCTCAGGATTAGAAAGAAACTCAAGAACCTGAGGCTCTTTTTGTAAGGAGAATCAGAATGATCCCCTGAGATGCCTTTCATGTGTCTAAGAAATAAAAGGGCTCATGTTGCCTAGGGATGACCTTAAACTTTCCATATAGTTGAGGATGACCTTGAACTGACCCTCTTGCCACCACCTGCCAACTGCTAGGATGACAGGCATTACAGGAATATGCTATCATGCTCAGCTTTACATAAACATATTTAAAAAAAAAAAAAACCAGCTGTAATGTGTCCTTCAGATTTCTGTCTCCTCGACAGTGCTGCCAGGGCAGCCTCCCAGAATTATGAGCAGGTACTGCCTAAAAAGGAACTGAGTACAGCAGTGGTGGCTGGGGACAAGATATAACAGAAGCTGTTGGACTTCATGATGTCTAGTGAAACATTTCTGCTCTCTCAGAGTCAATCTTTTCAAATAGGTAAAGATCATCAATGCTAAGTTATTGCCAGGTGGGGTAGTATATACCTTTGATCCCAGAAGTTGTGAGGCTGAGGTACAAGGATCTCTAGAAATTGGAGGCCAGACTGTTTTAGATAGCGAGTTCCAGGACAGCTACAACTATATAAAGAGCCTCTGTCTCAAAATAAAAATAAAAACAAAAACAAAAATTGGAGCTAGAGAGAAGGCTCAGCAATTAGGAGTATTGTTGGCTCTTCTAGAAGACCCAGGTTTGGTTCCCAGTATCAACATGGTGTCTCACAACCATCTGTAACTCCAGTTTTAAGGGATCCAACATACTTCTCTGGATTCCTAGGTCACCAGGCAAACATGTGGGGCATACACATATATGCAGGAAAAAATGTTCATACATATTAAAAATTGTATACATATATAAGCCCTTATCTCTAGTAGATATCCTAACACATCCATGAGGAAGTTCCTCATATCCTACTACTATACACCCCAATGTGGACACCTCAAGCAAGATCTGCCTGGGCAGCTTCAAGGACAACTGATCCACCTGTAAGACCTTCCTATTCTCCATCCTGTTAGAAGAACCCAATATTGACAGCTGTTTGAACACAAGCTGCCAAACTCTGGAAAAGTCTCAAGCCTTTAATAAGCACTTGCAAGAAACCTGCTAAGAGGGGGGAGGGAGCAGAGAGATAGCTCAGTGAGATTTGAGGCCAAACCTAATGATCTTGAGTTCAATCCCCGGGACCCATGTGTGTCCTGACTACACTAAAAAGAAATAAATGTATTTAGAAGAGGAGGAGGAGGAGGAGAAGGAAGCTGCAGTAGCTGCCCTTGGTTACGCAAGGTCAATCAGTTTTTAGCCAAAATCCCCACCTGGCTATCCAACTTCTCCTTGAGCCATCCTTACAACATTCCCTTAAACTCATTCTGTCCTTGATGTCTATAAAGGACTCTGTTCCTTGAGCTGTAGTATTTTTGTTTTGTTTCTATTTTTTAAATTAAACCCATGTACTGCATATTCAATTAATATATTTGGGTTGTCTTTTGTAGTAAAAAAACAAGACAAAACCAACTAACCAACCAAACAAAAAACAAAATACTATCTTACTAACATTTTATATGTTAGTTATAAATGATGGATTGCAACCATTCAAATAAATGATAGGAGATGTCTTTTTGTGAAGTGAGAAAATCGGAGTCCTATAAATTTCAAATTTATCTGAGACTTATCTATTTAGTTATTTATTTAATCTGTTGCTTTGAGAAAGGTGAATTAGTACAAACCTATAATCTTAGTATTTGGGAGGCAGAGGAAGCAGATCATCAATTCCTGGCAGCCTAGATTACCTAGCAGAGTCCTGAAAAGGGGATAGGGGTGGAAGTACACTGAAGGTA
>NW_022196897.1:77898884-77924490 GCF_008632895.1 Mastomys coucha | reverse complement strand
AAAAAAAGAAAAAAAAGAAAAAAAGAAAAAAAGAAAAAATCTCAACTATTCGAAGGAAGCAGGATACATCACTAACAAGTAGGTGTTCATACACTCTTTACAGACTATAACAGGCACTTGGTTTTTGTTTGGTAGCAATGGGGACTGAAACTCAGGCCTTGAGCAAGTTTCTTACATTTTTAGAATTTTTCACAAGAAACAAGCAACAAGGAACAAAGATAAAACCCTTTACAGTATCCCACAACCTTCAGCCTTACCCTGGAAGCTGTAGAGGAGGTAGTAATCAGCTAGTGAGGTGTTTTGGGATATGGAGTCTCACTAAACTCCCAAGCAGGCAGAAAGGCTACATTCTGTTTACTTGGAATTCCTCACTGAAACACATCTTTAGTCTTGAAATACCAAGTTTATGCCATGTGATGCTTGAGCTACTGCCTTGGTACCCTGTGAATAGCATAGACTCACAAGAGCTTTGTATAGCACAAAACCAGGGACTCAACAGCCATGGGCTTCAGGATCTAAACTAGAAACTGTCTGATCGATCAGATCAAACATGCAATAAACATGCCAGGTCAGCTAGCCTGACATCTTACCTTGGAGGCAAGAAAGGCTTATTTTAAATGTCGGGTTGGATAAATGTTGAAGAAAGGCTGGTGGCAAATTTCTAGCTTTCAAAAGAGATATTTTACAAAAGAAGACAAAGGGAAAAGATGTATTTTTGGTGCCTTTTTTTTCTACCAGGGCTGTTTATGTGTACCACTCAGAAAACACGGCCTGCTACCCAGTCAGGAATCCTGTGGATCATGGTGGGATAGCATCTGCTTTTTCAAGGCCACATCCATTATTAGTCACCACAAAGAAAGCTGGAAATAGGCAAACTTCTCTTAGAGTAAATGGAACACCACAAAGGATTCTTATAATTAATTCTAAATTATGGGTTCTTCCTTTTGAAAATTACCTATTCCTCTGTGCTCTCCTCACTCTATTTCAAGTCAGATGGATTATTTATATTTTTATTATATTATGTAATTTAAAGACAGGCTCTTCATTATGTAGCCCTGGATGGCCTGGAAATTGCAACATAGACCAAGTCAGCCTCAAACTTGGAATAGTCCTCCTGCCTCTGCGCATACATGTTGGGGTTATAGGCATGTGCCACTGGTACCCAACTGCAAGATTGACTTATTTTATTATTTTTTAGAGTAATTTACTTAATTTTACATGAATGAATATTTTTCCTGTGTATATATGTATGTAGACCACATATGAGTACTGGTATCCAGAAAGGACCAGAGAGGGTTTTGGATTCCTTAGTTGTGAATCACAATGTAGGTGCAAGGAACTGAACGTGGGTTCTTTGAAAGAAGTACTCTTAACTGTTGAGCTATTTCTCCAGCCCAAGACTGATTATTTTTAAAGGAGAATTTTGACTCATCTACTCAAAAACCTTCAAAGGCTCTGTACCGCCTGAGACGAGGCAGACTTCTTGTCTGCTATTCAGTGTCCTTGGCAATCTCTCTGCAACCTGCTTTCCTGCTACTCACATTTATTAAATGTTTTAATAAATTTATTAATGTGTTAAATATAAATATCTTTATATTTATATTTTTTCACACTAATCCTACTATGGATACTCTACCCTCTACCCCCCCTTGTAATGTCTAGTAAAATTCCTTGCCTCTTAGCTCCTGTTTAAAGTCCACTTTTCTCTAAAATCTTTTCCAGTCATACTACCCTGACACCATCTTCTCTTTGGAAGCCTTATTCCATACTTTGAATACAGAATAGATTGTTTTTATTGATTCTTTTTTGTTTGTTTGTTTTGTTTTGTTTTTTTGAGACAGGGTTTCTCTGTGTAGTCCTGGCTGTCCTGGAACTCACTCTGTAGACCAGGCTGGCCTCAAACTCAGAAATCCGCCTACCTCTGCCTCCCAAGTGCTGGGATTAAAGGCCTGCGCCACCCACCACCACCCAGCTTATTGATTCTTTTTTTTTTTTTTTTTTTTTTTTTTTTTTTTTTTTTTTTTTTTTTTTTTTTTTTTTTGGTATTTTTGAGACAGGCTTATTGATTCTTTACACTCAAAAATAGACAGACAGACATAGACAGACAGACGGACGGATGGACAAGGTGAAGGGGAAAAAAGAGAAGCTAGTGTGATGGTAGTACATGCTTGTAACTCCAGCACTGAAAAGGCTGAAGCAGGACTGCTACCAATTCAAGGCCCTCCTAGGTTGCAGACTAGATTACTTTCCAGCAAGTAAGACCTTATTGGAAAGAAGGACAGCAAAGGAAGGGGGGAGGGAAGGAAGAGAAAAGGGAGAAATTGATGGTTTTATACAGGGGAAACATTCCAAGAATTAACTTCTTTCACGACTGCAGCCAAAACAAATCTGGGGTGGGCAGATTTCCCGCTGCAAGTTGGTAAAATGTGAAAGTTTCCTCCAAAGGCCTGCAGAGGATCCATGCTGAGAGCAGGCCTCCTCCTTTGTTAGCTTCACCAGTGGCTTGTGCCTGAAGGCCAACAGGATTAGCACTGTCATTTCATGCTCTGAAAAGTCAGAAAAGAAAGATGAGAAGCTTTTCATGCTAGGAGATGCCTACTCATCAGAGAGAGTTCTGTTTCTGATAAGCAGGGATGCTGAGGTTAAAAAGCAAAATTTTCAACAATGGTTAATGAAAGGTTTGGAAAACAATGTACAGAATTAGGCAATGGGATCAACTCCAAGAAGAGAAGAGCAGGTGCCAGAGCAAAAGTAGCAGAGAATCAGTACTAGATGTTTTCATGCATTCAAAAATTTCCATGTATTTAAAATGTCATCAGGAGGCCCTGGGAGCACAGACTGGATGCAGCAATTAGGAATGCAGGCTTAGCTTCTTGGCACAAAATACAAACAAAATCCTCTACACAAGAAAGTGGAAAGAAAAGCTTTACCATGAAGTTGAGCAGTTAGTTGCTACACTCTTTTCACTTTAACAGATAATTAACTGGGACCCCCCCCCCTTTTTAAGAGATAAACTTAACATTTGAAGACATTAAGTTCCCAGGATCTAAGTTAGGTTTTGAGGTGTTGGTCTACAAATGGACTTCAGAAGGTCAAAATAAATCACTCAGAAACAAATACACTATATGCCTGTGTTTGTGATGCTAACACACTAGTTGAGTTTTTTAAATTTTTCTGTTATTTTATGAGGCAGTGACATCTTCAGGTCTTACAGACAAAGAGCTGTTGCTCCCAGGGCTAATGTCAAGAGACATGTCTTTAATATACAAACCAATAGAGAGTTTTCACCCAGGGCAAGGTATGGACAACTAGCAAACCCTCCTATAGTTCAGAGTCCAAAACTATACTAATCCTAAACTTTACTCAGCCCACCTACTCTACCTCACTCATTCCTCCCTTTGATAGCCTATGGTTTCCCCTTACCTCCTTGTAATTTCCAAGGCAGCCTGTGCTATATGCTATATGGCACCCTTCTTCCTTCCCTTGGGAACTGTAACAAACCTAACTTTTTAATGGGAAAAACCTCTTTACTTGTGGTCCTTACCATACTTGAATAAAATAAAAATATGATAATACACACACAAATCCACATTCCCTCTAGCCCTTGTCCCCAATGCCCAAGGTCCTGGGGCTCTAGCTCAGGGGTTAAAGATACATCACAAATGATACCTCTCTATAAAACCAACTGGGTGTTTAGAGAGTGCAAGGGGAAACAGTGGGAGTGGTTCCGCCACTGTTCTCCCAGTCTTTTCCATCAGAGGATTGTGAAGCAAGGTGGGATAAAGGAATAACATTCATAGTTCTCAACAGTAGTGATGTTGTAGTAGTGCTTCTCTGAAATAATAAATATTTCTGAAATTTGTACTTAAAACTTTATTTAAATATCTACTTTGCAAGATAGAAATTGCATATGTTATGTTCTATCAAAAGGACTGGCACACTGAGCCAACCAATGACAGAGACATCAGCAAAGAATTGAATCCTTGGCCTTCAACCTTACTATAGCGGACAAAGATACAGATCTGGAATCTAAACAAAAGCTCAAAGTCTTAAAATATGCCCAGAATCAAGAAATAGTGATCACAAAACAAAGCTTTTTTTTTTGATAGCTGAGTGAGAACTGAATATTAAACAGATATTCATCAAACACAGATCTATGGAAGACATCTATAAAATGGTAATAAGATGTGCTCCTTGCTTGTTGAAGATGAAAACCTAGTTTAGAAGATAAGACTTCCACCAAAAACATTACACAGAAGAAAGGAGACATGAGTATTCTAATGAGAGATAGACAACTAGAGCCACAGCTGTTTAGAAGGGACTCACTGGACACAGAGGGCTCATAAGAAAGACTAAGAAAGCTTAGTGAGAAACAGGAGTCTTAAAGAAGGCTTAAAGAAAAGAGCACCAGGGCTTAGAAAGAGATAGCTTAGTAAATAAAGTGGTTACCAGGCTGAGATGTAGCTTAATGGTAGAACTCCTGCCTAACATATACTAGGTTCCCTGTCTGATCTCCAACACTGCAACAACAGCAACAAAAAAAAGTAGTTCTGGAAGGAGTCAGAAACTATTAGATTAGTAAGAAATAACTATAAAAACAAAACAAGTAAAACAAAAAACCCCAGAAGTTTGGGGGAGATGGCTTAGATCCATGAGACCTGAGCTCAAGGTACCCAACTCCACATTTAAACAAACCATGTATGTCTGCAACCCAGGACTGGTGTTAGTGGAGACAGGTGGCAGCTCCTTAGTGCCAGCTACCCTCAAATCAATAAACTCCAGATTCAGTTGAAGACTCTGTCTCAAAACTTAAAGTGGAGGCTGCTGTGGGGCAACTGAATCCCAGTTTTTGTGTTTTGTTTTTGGTTTTGTTTTTCTGTTTTCCAAATGGCATCAGTGAACCTTGATTTCAGAAAGGTAACCTCCCACCCTTGCCAAAGGAACATTTCTAAAATTTTTTAAACTAATAGTTTTGATAATCTGATTTCTCTAGAGTTGTTTTTATCTTTTTAAGTTCTTGCCTATGATAGTGATATCCATATAGTAATGAGTCTTTGGGGATTACCTTTCTCTAATAAATATATAAGTTAAAAAAAGGGGGGGGTGAAAAACAGTCAAGGAAGACATCTGCCACCAACCTCTGGCTTCCACAGGCACCTGCACAAATGTGCATATCATGCCCACCCACCCCCATACACACAAATAGGTATATATATCCCCATTAACACAGAAAATGCATATGGGCCTGGGAAATCAGCTCTATAATCCCTCAAAAGGTTGAGGTAGGAGGATCACAAGGGCCCACCAAGGATAGAGAGTAAGTTCAGACAACCTAATGAGTTCTTGTCTCAAAATAAAAACCCTTTACAAAGGGTGGGGGTTTTGTTGTTGTTGTTGTCAACTTGGCAAAAGCTAGAATTATCTAATAAGAGGAAATTACAACTGAGAAAATACCTCCATAATAAGGTTTGCTTGTAGCAAGCCTGGGGACATTTAAAAAATATCTTTATCTTATGGGTTTGAGTGTTTTGCCCACATGTATATCTCTGGCCCTGAGGAGGCCAGAAGAGGGTATTGGGTCCCCTAGAACTGGAATTACAACTATTGCTAGCTGCTATGTAGGTGTTAGGAATCTAACATGGGTCCTCAGGACCCTCTGAGCCATTTCTCCAGGACCCTCACCCCAGCTCCTTTATCTTCCTGTGGGTCCTGCCTGGGCTATGTAAGAAAGCAGGCTAAGCAAAGTCAAGAGAATCAAGCTGGTAAGCAATGTTCCTCGATGGCTTCTATTTTAGTTCCTTCTTCCAGGTTCTTATCTTGAGTTCCTGCACTGATTTCCTTCAATGACATGGAAGTGTAAGCTGCTTTTAGTGATGGTGTTTTATCACAGCAACAGAAACTCTTAACTTAGACAGTGGAAATATAGCTAGCTCCATGGTAAAGTATTTGCCTACTATGTGAGAAGCCCTGATCTTCACCATCACCCCAACCCACCCAATATCACAAAAAGAATACAGGAACCAGAAGTGTTAAATGCTTGTATGCTAGAGGCTAAATAGGAGGTTTAAGAGGTACAGGTTAGCTTGGGATACAAAGTGAGACCCTGTCTGAAAAAGTAAGAAAAGGGGCTGGAGAGATGGCTCAGTGGTTAAGAGCAAAGACTGCTCTTCCAGAGGTCCTGAGTTTAATTCCCAGCAACTACATAGTGTCTCACAACCATCTGTAATGGGATCTGATGCCTTCTTCTGGTGTGTCTGAAGACAGCTACAGTGTACTCATATACATTAAATAAATACTTTTTAAAAGTAAGAAAAGAAACAGAAACTAGGCTAAAAACCCCTAAACTTATCATCTGTGTAAGAGATGATCCTTTGAAGTTTTATTGAGTAAAAGAATTACACAATGGATGATGCTTAGCTTCTGTTGTTTAGAAACATGACCTCTCTATAGACTAGGCTGGCTAGGATCTCTCAGAAATCTCCTTCGGATTACAGGCATGCACTACCATACCTGATTTTTGTTTGTTTTTTTGTTTGTTTGTTTGTTTTCTTTTCCCCCTTAAATCAATATTCCACAAACACATACTCTTAAAAGGCAATTAGTATTATAAGATAAGTTGAATTAAATAGTAGCTTAATATCCCCAGGGTCCATTACTACTTAATTTCTATCCCCTATAGTCAATTTATTTTCAAATCCTTCTATTTTTAGGTTTTTGAGACAAGGTCTAATATAGCCTAGGTTGATCTTGAAACCCTGATCTGTCTGCCCAACTTCCCAGATATGCTGAGATTATAGCTGTATTGCTACCATATCTCACTATATGACCCAACTCTGTAGCCCAGGCTGGCACCAAACCAGTGTCAATATTTCTGGCTCTGCTCACAGTACCATAATTATAGGCATAAGCCTCTATATGCTGGCTTCTTATGACATCTTTTTTGTGATTTTTCTTCTGATAATTAGCTATTGTATTTCTGTTGTTACTGACTTTTCAAGGTTGGATATTACCTACTAGATTCTTAGATATTATGATAGATGGGTAATACAGAGATACTCCATGAAAAGAAAAGATTTGCCCCCGATCACTTTCTTTTTTATTCTTCCAAACTAGTTAATCCCTTTTTCATTAATATTATTTATAGTATTATGGGTATATAAACCCATACATACCTTCCTTTCCCTCTTGGGAACTGTTAATAAGTTACATTTTCAAACAGCAATAATTCCTTACCTATTGCCTTTGTATTTCCTTTTAGATACATTCATTCATCTACAGGAAGTACACCCTAACAATGTACTTTTCAACTGTCTGCTACAATAACTTGAATTAGTTCTAAAATCGCATTAGAAGGGGATGAGGAAAAGGTTTTCTTAGCTCCCAATTACTTAATTTAAAAAATATGGACTGAGTGACAATAGTGTAAAGGGTTCAAGAACTTAACTCAAAATCTGAATCAAATTTCAATTATGAAACAGCAATTTGTTCCTAATCCTGGATCATTCCGTTTACTTAGGAAAAAAAAATGGTTACTATATCTCTTAGGCAAAGTGACAATGGAAGGCAGCTATGTGACTCTCAGTCATTTGATTGATTTTAACTGACAGGATCTCCTTACATTACCTAGCCTATCCTGAGTTCTTTGGTTCAAGTGATGCTTCTGACTCAGTCTCCAGGGCAGCTATGGCTGAGTACTACTGTGCTCAGCAATTTGGTTCAACATTTGTTGAAAGAATACAAAATAGTATTGTCTCCTTTGAGTGTTTTTTTGTACTGTGAGACTTCAAATGAGTAGAGCAAGATGGTGAAGGCTTGTAATTCCAGCACTACAGAGACTGGCACAAGAGAATCTCTGTTAGTTCTAGGCTAGCCTAGTCTACAAAGGTGTGCAACAGTGCTAAACATACACAATAAGCAGTTCTAAAGACAAAAGGAAAGCCTGTGCATAGACCTAGTTACATACTAGATTTGTCAATGTGGCCTTTGTACTAATGCCTAGCATTTTAATAGAAAATAGCCTATTTCTGAACTTTAGTTCTCAAACTTTCCCTCCCTCTAAACTGGTATCATTTTTACAACAGATTTTTTTAAATTTCTGTGAATGTCCTAGAAATATCATTGCATTACACTGAACAGGCTGTAATGGAAAATACTAGTCTCCCGCCTAGTAGTATGTCTACTTGACTCAAGCCAGGGACACCTGAAAGGAGGGAACTTCAACTGAGAAAAATGCCTCCATGTAATCCAGCTGTTTTCTTAATGAGTGACTGATTGGGGGGGGGGGGACCAGTACACTGTGGGTAGAGGCATGTCTGGACTGGTGGTCCTGAATTCTATAAAAATACAGACTAAAACAAGCTAGGAGGAGCAAGCTAGTAAGCAGAACCCATCTAAGACCTCTGCATCAGCTCCTGCCTCCATGTTCATGCTGTTTGGTTTCCTGTTCTGGCTTCTTTCAATGATAGATTACAATGTGATAGTGTAAGCCAAATAAGCCCTTTCCTCCAAAACTTGTTTGTGGTAATAGTGTTTCATCTCAGCAATACAAACTCTGAGTAGGACAATAAGTATGAATAAAGAAGCTGAGGATGACCTTCAACTCTCACACTCCTGCTAAGTTTTGGGATTACAGGTGTGTGCCACAACACTTAGTTATGTGGTTATGAGACTGAACCTATGGCCTCGTGATTCTAGTTAAGCAACCATTCTATCAACTGAGCTGTATCCTCAGTCCAAGACAAGACTCTTGACTTGAGAAGAGTAACAATCTAGTAAGAGAGAGAACATAAATACATAAATAAAAAACTACAAGGGAAGACGACCTAGGTACAGTGGCTCATGCTTATAATTGTGAGTACTTTCAGGCAGAGGCAGGAGGACTAACATGAGTTCAGGCCAGACTGGGCAACACATAAGGATAGGGGTATTGAAAGGATGGATCAATGGTTAAGAGCACTAGAGCACTGTCTGGCTCCATAGGACTTGAGTTTTAAATTTCTATTGCCAACATAGTGGTTAACAACTGTCTCCAACTCCGATCTCAAGGAATTCATCTTCTATTCTGCCCTTACATCCTGCAAGTTACCCATATATAAAAATATAAAAATAATTAAGTAGATGTAAAATTTAAAAAATTTAAAAGCAAATAAAAACCCTGCCTTTATAGAAATTGCATTCATGGGGGAGGAGGAGAACAAAGATAAGCAAATTCACCATGTAGTATGTTAAATGTGTTAAACATCACAAGAAACATAGATGAGGAACAGAAGGTGGAAGGGCAGATGACAGTTTTTCTGTTGTTCTAAGCTTTGTCTTGAGTTTGTTTTGGCCTAAAACTTGTGATCCTCCTGCCTCTGCCTCCCATGAGTTACCAGGTCCAACTTGAATGTATAGTTTCTGAACTGTTTGGTTGAATGCCTTACAAAAGAGAAAAATCAGATTCAGACAAATTAAACTTGCCTTAACTAAGAGGTAAGATAATGAGATGTGAATTCAGCTTCTGCCTCTACTACTAAACCACACTGCATTTCACTAGATCAGTAATAAATTCTGTAATCAAAGTCTGCTTTATGTTGGCATTTTTAATCACTCAGAAAGGGTGAGAAATAACTTTTAATTTAATTTCAGTCTTAAATATCCCATTACATATCAATATTAACTTTTTCTAAGGGGTTGTGAACGGCCTAAGGACTTAACACTATACTCTTGGAAAAGCTGAGAAGAGATCAAAGTAACAGTTAGCGGGCTTGAAAGGACAATCATGTCATGAGCTACACTGAGGCTGTGGGATTGATTATGTACAAATCCAAAATCCAAGATAATTTTTACTGTCTCACCGTTGCTGTGACTACTTCTAATTAATTCAACAAAGTTGTTTTTTTGGGGGGTGGGGTGGGGTATGTGTAGGAGGTTGTATTGTTGTTATTATTGAGACAGACCTCGATTCAATTATGTAGCCAAGGATGATATTGAATTTCTCATCCTCTTGCCTGCACCTCCCAAGGACCCACTTAAGTGATGGTAAGTATTGACCTCAGGGCCTTGAGCATATTATACAAGCACTATACCAACTGAACCCTGTTTTGTTTTGAGATGGTGTTTTACTCTCATTGTATAGTCCAGGCCTGCCTGGAATTCATTCCATAGCACAAGTCAGGATGGATTTGAAAGTGATGCTTCATGGGTCAGTGGTGGCACACGCACTTGGAAGGCAGAGGCAAAAATAAAAACAAAACTTTCTGATTTTGACAAATTCTATTATTATCCTCAGGACTTCTATTAGTCCCACCCCCTTCACTGAGTAATCTGTCATAGAAGGAGGATTTGTGTGTAATCGACTCAGTCAGCCAATATTGCTAGCTAATACAGATAAGATTGAGTGCTGTTTAACTTCTGAAAGGCATACAAGTCTGTTTTCCTTTTCATAGGAAGACCTGGACATTAAACTGTTGAATACTTCACTTGGGCTTTGTTGTTCTTTTGTGTGGGATGATATGTGTCTTTGGGTAGGGGTGTGCTGCATATATGGAGGCCAGAGGTCAATAGACTTTTTTTTTTTTTTTTTTAAGACAACGTCTCACTATACAGCCCTAGCTTGGAACTCACTGTATAGACTGGCCTCTAACTCCCAAAGATTAGTCTCAGTTTTAGTCCCTCCTTCCCTCCCTTGGCACAGAGTCTCAGTGGTAAACTTGGAACTCACTGATTTGGCTAGGCTGGCTAGCCAGGAGTTCCAGAGATTTATCGGTCTATAACTCCTAACCCAGGTCACTGTGTACTCATGCATGCCTAGCAAGTTATTTACTGAATGATCTATCCCCCCAGCCCCATGGTCTTGATATTCTTAAATGGTGAGTATTAGGAAATATCAAGAAAACACTCTATAGCTGCTTTCCATTCCAAATTATACATAACATTGGGCTCTGAAAGCTGACTGACAGATAGTCTGGGTAGGGTTGAAAGTCACTTATCTTTCTATCCTTCTTTTCCTTTTTCCCTCCACTTAAACAATTTAATTCAGATCCCAGGAAGCAGAGACATCAATTTTGGTTAGTTGTAGACCAGCCTGGCCTGCCAGTGCTACATAGTGGGACTTTGTCTCAATACAAAGTATTCTATCTGCTCAATCAATTTTCTCCTTTATCTACTCTCCAAGAGCTCTAGTTGGTCCTGGAGGAATAGAATGCAGGTCTCTTTCTCATCTTACAGACATATATGGAGCTTCTCAAGCTGAGTTTTAAACTTTTCATTTCTCCACAGAACATTTAGCTCCTCCCATTCTTATAATTGAATCTAGGACTTTTGTAGATATGAACTAGGGGTCTTCAGTGAACAATTCAGTATTTCTGTCCTTGAGCCTAATCTTTATCTGTCAGCAAAAGGGACAGACAACTCTATAGAATGAACACCAATGAATACTTGTAGTCTGTACCCTTATTGTGTACATTACACAGCATGCATGGTCTCTATGAGATATGCATAGTAATATGTACCTTCTTCAAGCAATTATTTCTTATTTCTGAAGCCACTGAAAAATATTTTCTCCCTGAACTGGTTGTGTTGGTGGTATATTCCTGTAATCCCAGGCCTTCAGAGATAGTTGCAGAAGGATCTGAAGTTTAAGGTTATCTTTAACTACATAGCAAGTTCTAAGTCAGCTTGGGCCACATGAGAGCCTACCTCAAAGAAAACAAAAGCAAACTAACAGGAAAAAGAAAATTTTTTTTCTTTTCTCCTTCCTTCCTTCCTTTTTTTATTTTTGTTTGTTTGTTTGTTTGTTTCTCTTTGTAGTACTGGCTGTCTTGGAACTTGCTTTGTTTGTGGCTGACCACAAACTGAGATCTGCCTGCCTCTGCCTCCAGAGTGCTGGGATTAAAGTTGTGTGCCACTACCATGTGTCAAAATATATTTTCTTTTAATGGTGTTAACACTTAGTTATTTAACATTGTTTCATTGTGAAGTAATCAATTAAAAATAACAAACTGATCTTACTAGTGGAATGTTCAGATGGGTAACACATTCATGCTTCTACGTTTTGATGTGATATATTTCTTGAATTTTATACTTTTTATGTGTATAAGTGTTTTGAGTGCATGCAATCCCAGGAGGGCAGAAAGGGATATCAGATCCATTGGAACTGGATTTGTAGATGGTTGTGAGCTCCCCTGTGGGTACTGGAAACCAAACCCAGGCCCTCTATAAGAACGTATACTTACCTACTACACTATCTCTGGAACGCCTTCCCCTTAAAAAAACAAAAATAAAAACCAGCTACATGTAAAAATTCGTATCTACCACCACTCCCATGTGATCGCAGCCCTTGAGAGGCTGAGACAGGAGACTGCCCACAGTTTGAGTCAGCCTAGGCTACTGAGTAAGACCCTGTCTCAACAGCTAAAAATAAAACCAGATGTGGTAATACATACCAGCACTTGGAAGGCAGAAACAGAAGGATCAAGAGTTTAAGACCGGGGCTGGAGAAATGGCTCAGAGGCTAAGAGCGCTGACTTCCAGAAGTCCTGAGCTCAATTCCGGACAACCACATAGTGGCTTGCAACCATCTGTAGAGGGATGCAATACCCTCTTCTGGTGTGTCTGAAAATAACAACAGTGTTCTCATGTGTAAAAATAAATCGTTTAAAAAAAAAAAAGTTTAAGACTAACCTGGTTAACATAAGACCTTGTCTCAGAAAAACTAAAATAACAAACAGCAGTTAATATAAATAAAAACAGTGAGGCAGGGTCACATTCAGGTTGGGTTCAAATAATCTTCCTGCCTTGGCTTTCTGAGTAACTGAGCCAGAAGGCGGCCTATGTGGATTATTAGCTTGAATTCTTGGGTGGCAGAGTGAAAAGCAGTTGTCAGTTGTCCCATATGGGTGCTAGGACCTTTATGTATCAGTCATCTTGCCAGCCCATTATGTATATCCTATGAAAAAATTCTGGCTGAATTATTGTTTTCCTGCCTTTTCAGAACCTTAATTATTATTGTTACTTTGTCCTTAGAGGTCTGAGGTCTGTCTGACTCCTTACCACTGATCATTATATCTCTCTCATAATGTCCCTTTACTCAAAGATACCAATGGAATACTCATCCCATCAGAGAAATGCAACTTTCTGGTTTGGTTTGGTTTTGATTTTTCTTCTTGCCTACCTCTTTGCCTCATTCCCTCCTTTTCTTCCATCCTCTTTATTTTCCAACCTTTTTAATTTTTCCCCTAAAATGAGCTCTTATTCTATAGCCTAGTCTGGACTTGAACTCAAAACAATCCTCTTGTCTGAGCCTCTTGAGTTCTGGAATTATATGGATAAAACATCACTCTGGCTCCTAACCATTCCTGCAATTCTACAATTCAGACAAGACTTAAACAGTCTTCAGCTTTGGTTTTCTGAGACGAGGTCAGTGCCTTCTTCTCAGAGGCTGTCACAAAGGCTGTCATTCTGACAGAACACAGGCCGTCTTTAATGACTGTCCTTGGCACTCCTGTCACTTCCTTATTTCCTTCTGATGTTGCATTAAAAAGTATTAACTACTAAATACAAGTTAATTTCATAGTTGAGGAAGCTTTTCTTTCTTGAGGGCAAGGTGACATCTTGTATAACCTAGTGCAGTGTTATTTCATCACATTAAAAAATATTAAGGTAATTCTGGAGAGCCAGACTCAGCAGTTACAAGCTAGCTGCTCTTCCAGAGGACCTGGGCTCAATTCCAAGCACCCAAATGGTGGCTTACAGCCATCTACAACTCCAGTTCCAAGGGATCTAATATCCTTAGTGAGTGTACACATAACGGCTTTTCCACTCTAGGACTGAGTGCTTTCCTTGTTTGCATGAAGTCTTAGGTTCAGTGGCCAGTACTGCCACAATAGGGGGTTTCATCAAGACATTCTTACATATCCTGCCACCAGCTTTGATCTCTGCAATTTTACTAGTACTTAACTGCAATGTGGTAGTTTGAGTAAGAATGGCCCCCACAGGCTCATATATTTGAATTGCATATTCATCACTAAGGGAGTGAGACTACTTGAGAAGGATTAGATGTGGCCTTGTTGGAGGAAGTGTGCCATAGCATGGATTTTGAGGTTCCAAAAAAACCTCATCCCCTGGCCAATTCTCCCTCTGCTTGGTGCCTTGGAGCAGGACTTAGCTCTCAGCTGCTGCAGCAGCAGCGCCCTGGGTGCTGCCATGCTCACCCCTGCAGCACTTCCCATTATGATGATAATGGACTAAACTTCTGAAACTGTGTTCAAGCCCCAAATTAAATGTTTTCTTCTGTAAGATTTGCCTTGGTCATGGTGTCTCTTCACAGCAATGAAACACTGACTAAGACATACAGTATTAGACTGACTTTGAGGTTGAAGGAGTCACATAGTGTATCTTAGAGTAGAACACAAAGTTGGAAGGTATAAGTGATAAAAGGCCCCAAGCTTGTTTTTCCTAGAGCATAAGAGAAGTTTCCCTGTAAGTGAGCATGATGCCAGGACAGGGAAAACAATTCTGCTCAGTAACACGCTGCCAGATGACGCCACATAGGGACTGGGGGTCTTGTCTCCCTCTCCCTATAATGATAGTTGTGGTTGTATTATTGCTGACTTTATTGTTGTTTTATGTCTTTTCCTGTCTTTTGATAAATTACCAAGAAATATAGTATCCAATTATATGTCATGAACACAAAAAAGATTTAGAACTACTGCTCTTGTGTTTAGTAAATGAAGTAGAAGTTGACAGCCAGTTTGTTCTCATTTTCGCTCCCTCAGTGATTTACTGAATTATTTGAGTGAGTCATTTAATCTCTGTCTACTTGACAGGTGAGAGTATATGCTTGCTTCCATGTTCCTCCCAGAGATTAAGAAAACTGCTACAGCTCTCTGCCTTCCTTTGAAAAGCTATTTGTTGGAAGCCAAAGGAATCAAAGTAACTACCTACCTACTGTAGCCAGGATGATGCTGTGCTAGAGCTACCTGAGACAAGCAAGCTGGGGTGCCAAGTTTCAGTGACTGGGACTTTTTGATGTTAAGAGACAGCTTCAGGTTAGTTTAGTAAAAGAAGTTGCTGAGGAACATTTGAAAAGTGCTAGATACCCTTGGGGCATGAAGTAATGGATCAAGCCAGGTGTGGTGGCTCTAGCCTGTAATCTCATCCTAGCCCCTAGGAATCTGAGATAGAAGTATCACTTTTTGTTTTGTTTTGTTTTGTGGGGTTTTTTTGTGGTTTTTGTTTTTGTTTGAGACAGGGTTTCTCTGATAGCCCTGGCAGTCCTGGAACTCACTCTGTAGACCAGGCCTGCCTTGAACTCAGAAATCCACCTGCCTCTGCCTCCCAAGTGCTGGGATTAAAGGCGTTCGTCACTACTGCCCGGCCAAAATCAGAGAGTTTAACATCAAATTACAGCCTTTTCTTTTACTGGCATGCTCCCAAGGCCACTGCTAGCTTGACTGTGTTTTAGCTATGATCCATACACATTGACTCTTAGAATTTTAAACTGCTACAAAGTCAATTAAAAGTAGTTCAATACAAGAATTTGAGGTTTTTTTGCTTTTTAATTTTCTTTTTCACTTTAAAGACTCAGGGTCTGAGTAAGGTAGAATAAGAAACTGTGGCAAACAAATCAGGTCTAGTGACACAGGCCTCTAATCTCAGCTACTAGGATGATACAAGAGCACCACAAATTCAAGATTGGCCTGGAAAACTTACCAAGGATAAAAAGTTGAAATGGGGCTGGGAATATATCTCAGTGGGTATCTAGCACTTTTCAAATGTTCCTCAGCAACTTCTTTTACTAAACTAACCTGAAGCTGTCTCTTAACATCAAAAAGCCCCTGTCACTGAAACTTGGCACCCCAGCTTGCTTGTCTCAGGTAGCTCTAGCACAGCATCATCCTGGCTACAGTAGGTAGGTAGTTACTTTGATTCCTTTGGCTTCCAACAAATAGCTATGTTTGCCTACACATGACTCAATCCCCAGTTCAATCCCCAGTACTTTCCCCTGAAAAGAAAGGAACCAGTTGTAGTGGCAAAGGCTTTTAATTCTAGCACCTGGAAGATAGAAGTATGAGGTTCAAGACCAGCCTTGTTATTTATATTATAAGGCCAAATTGAGCTTTATGAGACCCTGTCTTAAAATATCAGACAGGGTTAAAAAAAAAAAAAAAAAGCTTTAAATAAAGTCTAAACTCAGCAAGAATTAATTGCTGGAGTTTTTTGCTTTTTTGTTCATTAGGACTTTAAAACTCTACCACTTTCTTCAAGGACCAGAAAAGAATCCTGTACCTCTCTATGTTGACTTAATCCCTTCATCATAGAAGATACTAAGAACACAAAAGAAAGGGAGGGGCCTCCATGTAAAGCCTGAACTACTAAACATTACTCAAACTTACAATATGTAGTACCTAGAAATGAGGAGGAGGAGAGGAAAAAAAAAGTATACGAGATAAAGGAGGACAAGAAGCAGTTAGTCTTCTCTTCTGAGCTATCCCCTACATGCTGTGGACTTCTACCCTGGGGCAGCTCGAGAAATTTTATACATGAGTCTGTTGGCAGCTGAATGGGTGAGATTAAAAAGAGACATATTAGGTGATGTCATAAAGCTACCAGCAGAACTAGTACACAATTTTCACTTAGAAGGAATATATTTCTGGGGTGGCTTAGTGTTGGATAATAGCTGGGGAATTATGTGAAGAGGTCTGGGGCTGCTCTAACCCACAAGGCTTTATAATTTTTCCTAGGCAAGACAAAGACAGAAGAGCTTAAAACTTCCTCACAGCAGATGCTTCTAAGCTGTTCCTATAGTACTTTCTATGTGAAAGTAAAAAGACTAGTAATTGAGGAAACTTATTTCAGTTTTGTAATCATATTTTAGGTTTTAGTTAATTTACCTAATAAGCAATATAACATTTTCCACTTTTATTCCAGTTACTTCAGTGGAGTCAATGAAAATATTTAGACCAGAAACCATTTTGTGCCTTTTATTAGATCAGTTAGCTCTGTTGGCAGCTGCATGTCTCAAGTTACATAGAGATGTCTGTCTGTCTGTCTCCTCTCCCTCCCCACCCCTCGGCTGTTGACTCCCCTATTATTGGGTAAGAGAAATAAGGTCTACGTTTCTTATGAGGGAGATTCTCCTTCTTTAGGTTACATTTATGTGTCCATTTTTGGCACCACTCATCTGACTTGAGAATGGACTCTACATTCCCACTACTCCAGGCTAAGATAAGCATGCTGCTTCTCTCACTTTCTGGGAGCACACTTCAAGCTGTACCAGTGGCCCCGTTCTGTCTCTAGTATCATGAGTTTTGGCTCAGCTTTGAGATGAGGCAAAGAGATGTTTATCAACCATACTAGCCCCTGTAGTTATGTAGTGTTCCACAGAGCCTCATCATGAAGCATTGGTCAAAGCCAGCTTAAAACTGGTACAATGGCTACACTATTTAGAATGTGATAACAAATGCAGGGCTTACCAAGAGCAACGGATATCTCCTAGCAGCCAAAGAGACAGCTCTACATGAACATGAGTAAGTTCTAAAAAATGCCTTGTCAAGAACTGATTTGTCTCTACGTAACTTGAGGCCCAAACCACATATTCAACTTTGGAGCCATAAAGTAGCTTTTAACCACCACTTCAAGAAAGGAAAGGATGTAGACTATTAAGTCCTATGCAAAGGAAGACCTGAGTTCTAGCTTCTCTAACCACTGTTAGAAAAGGGCAGCATGTAAACTAGGAGTACTGGCACACACACACTTATACTTCCAGCACTTGAGAGGCTGAGGCAGCAAAAGTGTGAGTTTGACCCAGTCTGAAAACACTGTGACCCAATCTGAGAAAAGCCTTCCTCCACAAAGAAAGCATCACCAGCTGCAGTGACTGGATCCACAAAGGTTCCTTGCCACAGTTTCCAGGAACTTTTCTTCTAATTGCTTCTGTTAAAGGAACTGTGGATTATAAATGAGACCATGAATACAGGTTCACTTACAGACAATTTAGTAAGTGCTCCCAGTTAATTCTGTCAGTCTTCCTCCTACACAGAAATACATGTGGCCCCAAGGGGCCCAACCACCCACAGAGCTCTTTTGCACATCTTTTCACCCTCCAGCACACAGAAGTACAGGGCTATATCCTAGCAAACACCCAGGGGAATAAAAAGGTAGTTTTTCTGAAATGCTATGTCTAGAAAACCAGAGCTACCTTTTTATTAGGATATCATTTCTAAATTCAATTTTTTCTGAATAATAATATAAATGTGATGTAAAAAAAAATCTTTCATGAATGTTTCAAATCTACACATTTATATTCCTCCATATGCTCTTAGTATGTGTAAGAAAAATTACAAAAGCAATTGCTCGTCATGAACTACCAGGCACTTTAGCATCCTCAAACCTACTTGGGGTAGAATATTACAACAATGCCTCATAACACAAGTCTTCCATTATCTATGTCTTTAGACAGCCTCCTTCCAATACACTTGGAACACAGGGAACTAGGTATACTGGCACATGTCTCCCATTATCTCATTAGCCCAGCACATGGGAGATTGAGGCAACAAGATTTTCACAAGCTCAAAGCTATCCTAGGTAACTTAGTGAGTACCAGGATGGCCAGGGCTATACCAAGATTCTGTCTCAACAAAACATAAAAAAACTCAATCTAACATAAGACAAAAGGAGAGGCCCATTATATCATGAAGCCTGGCCTATCTTGCCTATATTTAGAATCATGAGGCCCAGTGAAGGCCTTAATTTATTGATGAACAAAAAAGGCCAACCCTCCTGCCAAATCCCAGATATGTGTATGAAGCTGACTCCACTATGTGTCAGTTTTTTTATGGCTGCTGTAACAAATACCACAAACTTACCGGCTTAAACAACACAAATTTATTATCTTTCTGTAGGTCGAAAGTTCAACGAGTGTGCCAAGGAGTTGGCAGGTCTGTCTTTCTAGATGTCATGGAAAGAATTCTGTTCCTTACAGATGTAAAAAACTGAGGTTTCTGATTTCTAGCAGAGACCATTCCTATCTTCACTACCATATACCTGAAAGCTACAGTTCTTTGACTAACCATTCTGCATTCTACTTTTTAAATAGTTCACATAATAGGAATAAGATACTCAGATAATCCAGTCCCACCCCTGTGATAGTTGATTTTTACTGCCAACTAGACAGGGTTTAGATTCACTATGGAAACCTCTGGGCAGTTTTCCCAGAGGGAAATTTTTTAGAGCAGGCTAACAGAGGTGGAAATACTCACCCTAAAGTGTGGGCAGTATACTTTTTGTTTGTTTGTTTTGTTTGTTTTTTGTTTTTCGAGACAGGGTTTCTCTGTATAGCCCTGGCTGTCCTGGAACTCACTCTGTAGACCAGGCTGTCCTTGAACTTAGAAATCCACTTGCCTCTGCCTCCCAAGTGCTGGGATTAAATGTGCGCGCCATCACAGCCAGGCGTGCAGCACACTTTAATGAGCTTGGGTCCTGCACTGGCTTAACAGGAAGGAGGGACTAAGAAGCAGCATTTAGTGTCCTCTGGTTCCTTGCTGTGGATGCAATGTGACCAAACGCCTCAAGTTCCCACCACCATAATTCTATACACCATGACAGACTGCCTCAAACTGTTAGCCAAAATAAACCCTTAAACTATTTTTGTAGGGTAATTTGTCAGAGCTTCAAGACAAATAACTAGTATACGCCTCAACTCAAGACCTTTCACGCTCCCTGAAAAAAGCCTTATAACTTACTCTACCATATCTGCAAAGTCCTTGTCACACAGCATAGCATATATCCATTGGGGACTAGGGTAGGTAATGTTTGGCAGGTCATTTTCTACAATCTAAAGACTATCTAGCCATATCATCAACTGATCATGATGGCAGCTAAGAGGTCAAATCAATCAAAAAAGAGTTCCACACACAGAAGTGTAAACGGCAGTGAATAATTTTAAGCCTTTAAACTACCTTTGTGGTAGTTTATTCATCGGCAAACTGATACAATGGTTGAGGCCAGACTACTTTGAATGTCCAATTCTCAAGCCAATAACACACATCTTACCCTATTCTCTTAGTTTAACAAAACATGACTATAAGGTCACTTAATCTTCTGTTCTCTGGTTCATGAAACAAAACAAAGGGGTTGTTTACTTAGAGTTATTTATTTACTCTAGTCCAAAGGTAAAATTAATTTGACTTACTATCTCAACAGAACCAGAGAAAGGCTTTTTGATCTACAACTAGAAGCCATATAGATGGAAAAATACACATGCTGGAAGTCTTAATAAAAAGATTACCAGCAGCAGGGCTGGAGAGAGCCGTGGTTAAAGCACGTGCTGCTTTACTGAAGACTCAGGTTTGGTTCCCAGCACCCTCATGGTGACTCAGCTACCTGTAGCTCCAGTTCCAGGGGATCTGATGCTCTCTCTTGACCTCCATAGGCATTGCACATACATACATTAAATTACATTACATTACATACATACATACATATTGCAGGCAAGGCACACATACACTTTTTAAAAAAGTATATCTTTTAAAAGACTAAAAGGAAGAAGCATCTATGGACAGAGAAAAAGCTGATGATGTGAGAGGAAAAATTCCCTGCTACCCACCATCTCTCCCCTGTTCACAATGACCAGTGAGGTATGATTGAAACAGGGTCTCTCTGTCCTTTCATTAGTCAAACACATGTTTTTAGGCAGGCACTCTTAAATTTGCTGATACTTAAGTATGGAAAACTTCAGTGGCAGGAAAACACCAATAGCAAGCTAATCTCCTCTTGGCTCTTTTGGCTGACTTCCCTGCGCCTGGGTCTTGACTATTAATTGAATGCTATTCAGATTCCATCTCAAAAACAAATGAGGATGGAGACCAGAGGCCTGCCTTCTCCAGACTGATAAGAGCAGCACAGTGCAATTATACCCGAATAGCTTTGTTTTGGAATGTAATCACCGCCCCAGCCTTCTTCCCAATGGGATGGCAACAGTGTAATTACCTCTTCAGGATTCATTGTTTGGGAATGTAATGCTCATACAGGCCTTCTTTCCAAGGGGAAGGAGCTTCAAGAACAATCTGTAGCTACAAGAATGTAAGAATCTGCAACCCTCTCCTTCTGAGTCCAGCAAATTATTTTTGTTTTCTTAAAGCCTAAGTGTATATTTCAGCCTGTTTCCTACCCATGAGAAAAATCACCCATATATCAGTACACTTTGAAGTGTCAATCTGAGCTGACTACTTGGGTTCCAATTCTAGCTCTTTCAATTATCTCTGTTTCTCCCTAGCTTCCTCTATGAAAAACACCAGTAACAATGGTACATCACAGAAATGTAAATATTAGTATGCTTTGGAATGCTCAAAACAGCATTGGATAGAGTAAATGGGTCTTACGATTTATGTTTGTTTGTCTGAAACAGGATCTTATGTAGCCCAGGCTAGCCTCAAATGCAGTATGTATCCTGATGGTGGTCTTAAATTTCTGGTCTTCCAGCCTCTACCACCTGGAATTATCACTGTGTGTCACCATGCCCAGGGTTTATGTGGTGCTGGGGATCAAAACCAGGGCTTTATACATAAGTAGCCAAGCTCTCTATCAATTGGGCGATATCCTCAAATCCTGTTTGTTTAAAAAGCATATTCGAAGCTCAATATGTTAGCATACACTTACACTCCCCACACTTGGGAAACAGGCAGGATGGACAGGAGTTTGAGGACAGCCTGGGCTACAAGAAAGCCTGTTTCAAACAAACAAACAAACAAACAAATGAAATAACACAGCCAACAAATTTGGAAAATAAGATTTAACACTAGTTCATTGCCAAATCTAAGTCTGAGTCACTAAAATCCTTATTTTCACAATCCCTGTCAGTTCATCATAATGGGCAATATTTTTGAATAATTTCAATGCTACTACAAAACTGTCACAGACTCAGTCAGAGTGAGCCACCACTCTGATCTAAGTAGGAGTGACTGCATATTCCCACTTTTTTCCCCCCACATAATTAGTTCAAGACTAATACAGTGTTGTAAAATCTTGTTGTGAAGAAGTCAGAAAATACTATAAAAAAGCAACCATTTGCAATACATGGTTATGGCAGATTACACAGATAGTTCACCTTTCTAGCCATTTTTAGCTATGAAAATAGATCATCTATTTTCCTCAAAGGCCTACTGTGTAACCCACTTCTAACTGGAATTTTGAACTTTCCAACTATTGTCTAGCTTTCTCTCTGTTCCTCTGTATCCTCTGTAGCTCAAACTAGTTAAATCCTCTACTTTGGGAATTTTTTTTTTCGTGATGGGAGTGGGGGAGCAGGGGAGCAGGTTGGGGAGATCTGTTGTAACAGCCTGAGCCACAAAAGCAAAATGAGTTTGTTTCCAGGTAGGCCTGAACTCAGTCTCTGTTTTAGTCAGGGTTTCTATTCCTGCACAAACATCATGACCAAGATGCAGGTTGGGGAGGAAAGGGTTTACTCAGCTTACACTTCCACACTGCTGTTCATCACCAAAGGAGGTCTGGACTGGAAATCAAGCAGGTCAGGAAGTAGAAGATGATGCAAAGGTCATGGAGGGATGTTACTTACTGGTTTGCCTCCCCTGGCTTGCTCAGCTTGCTTCCTTATAGAACCCAGGACTACCAGCCCAAGGATGGCACTACCCACAAGGGGCCTTCCCACCCTTGATCACTAATTGAGAAAATGCCTTACAGCTGGATCTCATGGAGGCATTGCCTCAACTGAAGCTCCTTTCTTTGTGATAACTCCAGCTTGTGTCAAGTTGACACACACAAAACCAGCCAGTACAATTCCATAGCTCACAACATGGCATACAGCTGCAGTGGACAGGATTCAGGATAAAATGGGGAGCTACTTCCACCACCCTTAAAAACAAACCACTGGGGTACAGCATATTGGTATTGTTTCAGCAAATGGTCATGTTGTCAACCCATCTGAACATGTGTGTTTATACCTACAGACTGGTGCTGCTTTCAACCTTGGTCAGACAAGTCCCTCCCCTGGTGGGTAGTTCTGAGGAGCCGCAGCTGCCATCCTATATATATTGAACACCTGGTCTCCGGCCAGAGCAGAGATGCTGATTGGGACCAGGGAAAGTATTTAACCCGAGAGGGCTGGGGCCTGGGGAGAATAGGAGTAAGATGTAGAGAATAGGAGTAAGATGTAGAGGGAATAGGAGAAGCTAGCTAAGAAAGAAGAAAAGATGAACGAATGATTCTGTAGTACAAGGTTCCTGAATAAACTGCTTGGAGAAGGCTTTGTGGTCGCTTCCTTATTTCTGCTGGTCGGTAAGGCGGCGACAGGTAGTAAGTGCTGAGACTCCTAACTGGTAAAAGCGCTGAGAATCAGTTACAGTGAGGGCCCAGCTTCAGACGGTCATCCATATCAACTTCTCCCCATCCTAAGCTCAGAAAATACTGTGAAAGAGTAGGTAAAAAGAATGTAAAAAAGGTCACCCACCCATCTCAAAAATATTAACCCAGAATTGCTCCTGTCTTAAAGGAAATGCCGGGACAAAGAGTGGAGCAGGGACTGAAGGAAAGGTCATCCAGAGACTGCCTCAACTAGGGATCCATCCCATTTGCTGACACTAAATCCAGTAACTATTGATGATGCCAAAGAAGTGCTTGCTGGCAGGAGCCTGGCCAATACAGATGCAGATGCTTGCAGCCAATCATCAGACTGAGCATGGGGACCCCAATGGAGGAGTTAGGGGACAGACTGAAGGAGCTGAAGGGGACTGCAACCCCACAGGAAGAACAAGAATATCAACCAACCAGATCCCCTAGAGCTCCCAGGAACTAAACCACCAACTGAGGAGTACATGTGGAGGGACTCATGGCTCCAGCTGCAGACATAACAGAGGGTGGCCTTATCTGTCAATGGGAGGAGACACCTTGGTCCTGTGAAGGCCTGATGCCCCAGCATAGGGGAATGCTAGGGCAGTGAGGTAGGAATGGATGGGTGGGTGGGTGGGAGAACACTCTCATAGAGGCAGTGGTGGGGTAGAATAGGGGAGTAGCAGAGAGGAAACCAGGAAGGAAAAGGGAATAACATTTGAAATGTAAATAAATAAAATAACCAATAAAAAAACCATTTTATTGTCAAAGATAAAAAATTGCAAAAAAAATGTGAAAGAGTTCCATCTGGATGTGACATGGCTTCCAGTGGCTGTGAATGTCTGGACAAGATGAAGCCGGCAAACATTCAACTACGGATAAAGTAGGAGCTCTTAAGACCCCACTCCTAGCTGAGGGAAGAAGTCACTGACTCTTCTTTGGGAATACGGCCATGGTAGGCCCCACGCCCCAGTGGATAGCTCCACAACCTTGCCCAGATGGTGTCCTCTAACTGGAGCCATCGGAATGACAATGAGAAGAGGACAGGATGTCAGAAGGGAGACAGGTCAGTGTGAGGGAGGAATGGGAAGAAGGTAAAGAGGGTAGAAAAGATCAAAATACATTATATAAAAATAAAAGAAGGCCAAACAAAAACTATTATATACATGTATGAAGTTCCCAAAGAATAAGAATACTATTTTTTTCTTTTGTTTTTTTGAGACAGGGTTTCTGTATGGCCCTTGCTGTCCTAGAGCTCTCCTCTGTTTACCACACTGGCCTCAAACTCACAGAAATACACCTGTTTCTGCCTCCTGACTGCTGTGATTAAAGGTGTATGTCATCATTGTCTGGCAAAAAATACAATAAAACTACTACTTTTAAAAAGGAGAATGTTGGGCTGGCGAGATGGCTCAGCGGGTAAGAGCACTGACTGCTCTTCTGAAGGTCCTGAGTTCAGATCCCAGCAACCACATGGTGGCTCACAACCATCCATAACGAGATCGGACCTCTTCTGGTGCGTCTGAAGACAGCTGCAGTAAATTACACCGGAGCAAGCGGGACTGGAGCCAGAGGGGCCCAAGTGAGCTGGCCGGAGCGAGTGGGGCCGGCAGAGGTCCTGAGATCAACAGCAGCCACACACAATAGCTCACGGCCATCTGTACAGCTACAGTGTACTCATACACATAAAATAAATAAAAATAAACCTTTAAAAAAGGAGAATGTTTTTACAGAGTGGAGGATATAATTATAGAATATAACAAGCCAGCACTGAAGTGACAATAGGGAAACAAAAGAAACATCCCCAATGTCCAAAAAAGTCATTAGTCAGTCACCTACATGTATCTCTTTCCACATTAAGACTTTTACCAAAATATCCATGCTGGCTATTCCAGTTGAGGTCACAGAGACCCAGAAAAGACCTGACTTTGTGGATCAGAAAATCTTAAAGAAAAAAACTACCCAGAGGTTGTCTTTACTTCTGTATAGAGAGTGAGAGGTACTGTCTGTCAGCTTCCATGGCATTTCCAGTCAGCTTGAAATAAAATAAGGCTTCTGGGGCCATGAAAAGGGAAAACTGTAACTTGAGCCTCAGGTTTTACAAAAGTGGTAGGGGTTCAGCACATAGAGGCACTTGATATTCAAGCCAGATGGCGTAAGTCTGATCCCTAAAAGAAGACAGAAGAGGAGAATCAATTCTACAAAGCTGTTCTCTAACCTCTACAGGTATACTGTGGCATATGTACTGCCCCCATCACATACTACATCACCATCACCCCCA
>NW_022196897.1:77879498-77898827 GCF_008632895.1 Mastomys coucha | reverse complement strand
CACCATTACCACCGATCGTTTTTAAAAGACATGATGGAGAGTCTACATGGACTGTTACCTTCCAGCACATATACTCATCAAGTAAAAACTGATGGAGACATAAGACAGCAAAGAGGGCTGTTTCAAGCCTTTCCTGAGTTTAGAATAGACTCCTGCTCCCAAAGAAAGTTTAAATTTTAAAAAAGGAAACAAAGAAATGAATACTATACCTGCCTCCATTTGACCTCATACTTGGCTATTACACTGCTTGTATCCTCTGAGCAGATTTCTAGATAACTGGATTAATTATTCTAGGGGATGCAAATGTGCCAAAGCATATCACATCATAAACAAATCATATATCATATCATAAACAGAGACATAAAGAACTCTGGGAATTGGAGTGGATCATTTCAGGATGTAAGACCTCCTCAGTAAGCACAATCAAAATGAACAGTAATTCTAAGGAGTACAGGTCTTAGGATTTCTATTGCTGTGATAAAACATCAGACCACAAGCAACTCAGGCGGAAAGGGTTTATTCTGCTTACACTTCCATATCACCAAAGGAAGTTTGGGCAGACATATGGAGGCAGGAACTCAGAGGTGAGGAAGGAACCTTTCTTACTGACTTGCTTACCATGGCTTGTTCAGACGCTTTCTTACAGCATCCAAGACCATCAGACCAAGGCTGCCACCACCCAACAATGAGCTGATTCCTCCCACAGCAATCACGAATTAAGAAAATACCATGCAAGAATGACCATACACCAATCCAGTAGAGGTATTTTCTCAGCTGAGGTTCCCACTTCCCAAATGACTCTAGCTTTTGACAAACTTACACACAACCAGCCAGCACAGAAGACAACCATGGGTCTTAAATCTTTAGATTATATTATGTCTATAGAAGTCCCAGAAGATGACAACTTAAAATACAAATCAACAGTGGGGCCTTCTACAGATTTTTTTTTAAAGGATCAAATAGGACAAATAGACTAAAAGTTGGAAGAAAAGTTGTCTTAGTTACCATTCTGATGCTGTGGTAAAAACATCAGAAGCAAATGGTTAAAATGATCATAAGCAACTTATAGAAAAAGAGTTTATGGTTTCAAAGGGAGAATGCAGACAGAGTGGTGGGAAGTCATGGCAACAAGCAGCAGGCATGGTATCTGGAATGGGAAGCCAAGAGATCACATCTTCAAACACAAAGCAGAGAGATAACTGGAGATAGGGCATATTTTCCCCAGCATGATCACACCTTCAATTCCTCTCGCAAACACTACCACCAGCTGGGGACCAAGTACTGTTCAAAGGCTTAAGCCTATAAGAGACATTACTCATTCAATCCACCACAAGGTTATATGGTCAACTTCTGGGACTGAAATGCTAACACACTTGACAAGAACTTGTTTCAGCGTAACAGCTACATGAGCTAGTGTTTTCTAGTTCAGAAAAGCTTTAAGGACCTCTGAGCTCGCAGCTTCTGTTTCTGCTGCTACTTTAGCATTTAACATAATATACTTTTCTTGCAGCTATTTATGATGGTAGACTGTATATTTAGATGGACACAGTACCTTGCTCACACAGCTAATATCACATACTTTACCCTCTACTATCTAACAAAAAAACCCTAATAAATGCTTACAGACTTGATGTGCCAGCTTAGTGTCCAGCAAGTGACTATGAGCCAATTCACTTTCCCTCATTCCTAATCAATTACTCCATCAGGAACTCACCAGCACAAATGCTTCTTGGGTTTCTAGCATGTATGTATACCCTTTATGCCTCTGCCTGAGCCCCTGGCTTAATGAGTTACTCTATAAAGTGGTTCTCAAATTTTAAAGTACACCAAGAAGACATTTTAAAACACAAATTCTTCCACTCCTTCCTGCTTCGGGGACATTCAGAGTGGACACAGCGGTTGCCGATTCCCACTATGCAGCCCTGACTGGAATGCTGTCCACTTTGATCACCATTGGTGTTACCCATCCCTGATCTCCTGGTGGAGCCTCTAAAGAGAAGAATTACCACACCTATGGCTGGGGTTCTGCACTCAGTATTTCAGAGGCCTCCAGGCAGACTACAGACTGTGAAGAAAGGTACAGAATCTCTCATTACCAGATCAAGCATTCCAGATCAAGTGTTTCAGCCTACATCTGAAGATCATGAAATGTATGGTGGGGACCCTCAGAACCCTCATAAACTGCACATTGTTACAAGAATAAGAAGTACAAAGAGGCGTCCATACTGCAAAAAAGATGCGACCAAGATCTCGGACTACAGAAGACGCACAGCCATCAAACAACTGATACACATCCAGCCTGCCACAGGGACATCCCACAGAAGAAACCATGTCTAGCGTGTGCCTCAAGAGCACTGGGGAGTTGGTCGTGCAGTGGCATCTGAAGCCTGTGGAGCAGGAAGCGAAGTCCTGACGCCACACAGCTTCAGCTCAGATGCACTTGCTGAGGAAACCGTTCTCATTAATGTGTATGCTCATCCTGTCTAAAAAGCCCAGAAATTCCTAAACCCTAAAACCAAAGTATCTGGCTCAATGCACCCGGGGTACATTCCAGGAATCTGCAATTGTTCCTAGATAATGTTGATCCTAACTGGACTCTCTATTGTCCTGACTACACAGCAACAAATCATTAGACAGCTGAACAGATACGTACTTCATTAGCACAGGAAAGTGTTTTTTTTGTTTGTTTGTTTGTTTGTTTTTTCGAGACAGGGTTTCTCTGCGTAGCCCTGGCTTTCCTGTAGACCAGGCTGGCCTCGAACTCAGAAATCCACCTGGTCTCTGCCTCCCAAGTGCTGGAATTAAAGGCATGCGCCACCACTGCCCAGTGGAAAGTGTTTTTTAAAGTGTAAACTTTGCGACTTCTTCACTCTTTTTCCCGTGGGTAACAGAGCTGCAGACAAGACTGCAAACACTCAAGTTCAACACACTGGTTGAAGTGCAACACACTGGTTGAAGTGCAACACACTGGTATCCTAGAATTTGAACTCCTGAGTTTTTATAACTCTCCAAAACACTGGTTGAAGTTCAACACACTGGTTGAAGTGCAACACACTGGTATCCTAGAATTTGAACTCCTGAGTTTTTATAACTCTCCAACCATTGCAAAGAAAAGAGCCCCTGTCAAGACCTAGGAAGAGTAGCAATGTTGAGGAATGCAGAAGAGAGAGAGCTGTGTGCAAGCAGATGCCTCTAATCCCAGTACTAAAGGGGTTGAGGCAGGATGATAATAAATTCAAGGTAATCCTATGCTATGTAGTGGGTTTAAGGGCAGCCTGGATATTATTCCCTGTGTGATCCTTCCCTTAATATATAATAAAAAAAATTTTAGTGAGAGAGGAAAACAATATGAATGAGGATACTAATTTATACCAAGGGCCAAGTTTTATAATGCAAATTGTACAGTAAAGCAGGCATAGTGAATTGTGCCTGTAACCCCAAAACTTTGGAGGACTAGGGTGAAACTGAGCTACATTGTAAGCTCCAGGCCACCATGGGCCACAGAGCAAGACACATCTCAAAAAACTAACAACCAACTTACCAAACAAAGAAACAATCAACAACCAAACCACAACAAAACCCTCACACAGTGTGTCACAATCTTATTTCAAGTGCTTTACATATGTGAGTTTATTATCCTCTATTTGAAATTCTGGGCTGAGAAGTATTTTGAATTTTAGACTTTCCCCCCTTGATTATGGATTGTTGAGACCCAAGTAAAATTTAAAAGTTTTATTTCAATGTATACACAGTCTAAAGGTAATTCATACACTATTTTGATTAATTTTATACATGAAATAAGGTGCTATTTTGTGAAGCTTTCCTCCTTACTTTACGATGCTCAATAAATTGGATTTTTGAGTATTTCATATTTTCAGCTTAGGAATGCCCCATTTGCTAATTCATTTAACCCTTAATCCTATATGCTAAGCTCTATTCTTAGGTATATTATACAGATGAAAAACCTGTGTCCCAACGTTAGACAAATTATCAGAGAGTAAACTGCTAGAAGGAGCACAATAAATATTTCATAACAGACAATCTGATTCCAAAGCCTGCCCATCAACAGACTTACCTGCAAATGGCAGCTGCCCTTCTGAGACTGCAGTCTAACCATTAATGAGGACAAAGTCTATGCTTTTTCAAATTATACTAGGAGTCATACAGCACTCATACAAGCCCAGTATGAAGATGCAACTGAGCTAACCTATCTGGACTAACAATGAAAATTCTAGGGGAATCATTCATTTTTTTTTTTTTTAGTGTCAGGTCCCCAAACAAACAATTTTAAAAACCCAACAAACTCAACCCCTCAAAAACAACACAGAAACCAAAATTAGGTCATTCCTTGGCTAGACTGTAAACTCCCCAAGGGCATTTAATTCTCTCATAATACCCACTGTGCCTTGGAAACAACTAGGCAATAAGCATTTATAAAGTGCTGTGTATTTCAAAATGACAGTACAAAAAGGACTTGGGGGTAAAGGGAAAAGTTAAAGACTCAAAAATAAAAAAAATAAAAATAAAAAACAAGTCTCAAACAGTAAAGAGCCAGTAAAGCTTACTGACAAGCCTGAAGGAGTGCAGGCTACAGCAGAGACAACTGGAGGCAGGTTCTCAGTAAGCACAGCTCTTACTGGTATTCTTTTTTTTTTTTTTAAAGATTTATTTATTATTATAAATGAGTACACAGAAGAGGGTATCAGATTCATTATGGGTGGTTGTGAACCACCATGTGGTTGCTGGGATTTGAACTCACAACCTTCGGAAGAGCAGTCAGTACTCTTACCCGCTGAGCCATCTCACCAGCCCCACATCTTTTTTTTTTTCTTTTTTTAAAGATTTATTTATTATATGTAAGTACACTGTAGCTGTCTTCAGATACAGGTGGTTGTGAGCCACCATGTGGTTGCTGGGATTTGAACTCATGACCTTCCGAAGAGTAGTTGGTGTTCTTCCCCGCTGAGCCATCTCACCTGCCCTCTTACTGGTATTCTAAGAGTCTAGGGTGAAGGGCTGTGATAAAAGAGTGTGTAACCGTGTCAAATAAGCAAAAAGTTCTACTTGCAGCTGGCCAGCAGCTGGACTGTGTTCTCAGGGAGTGCAGCATTTACTCTCTCCCAGGCAACCAAGCCAGCCCTTTATCACCCTCACTTTCATTACTGAAGCAGAAGGAAAGGTAGTTAGATTAATTATTAAAGCAGCACTAGTTAGTACCACCACCACTAACTGTCCATTTATCTAATGTTATAAACAGCCATCTTAATTGATGTTGAGTTGGAATGTGTTACTTACTTCACTTGCCTGGCTACAGTGTCCCAGAGGTGTACAGAGCAGAGAGAGAGAAAGAATGTAAAATCAGTATTTGTTTCTATTTGTACTAAATACCAAGATAGCCCATCTGTGTCTATTATCACACATCTTCCCAAAAATGAAAGTTCAAGTGCAGAGTGGTATAAAATACATGATAAAGCAATTTATTATACTAAACAATGCTGTTGCTATCAGATTGTCAAATTATAATAATTCCTAAAAAAACAAAGAAAACCCAGATGTTCACTGATGTCAATGGAACTAGGGTGGAAAGACCTTGATAGGAAGTCCTTAGTGTAACAGACAAGTGTAAGAAAGGGCACTAGTGGTTGTTTGTTTGTTTGTTTGTTTGTTTCTTTGGTTTTTCGAGACAGGGTTTCTCTGTATAGCCCTGGCTACCCTGGAACTCACTCTGTAGACCAGGCTGGACATGAACTCTGAAATATGCCTGGTCTCTGCCTCCCAAGTGCTGGGATTAAAAGCATGCTCCACCACCGCCCGACACCAGCACTAGTGTTTTATAAAAGTAGGAAGAATGCCAGTGCTGGTAATACAATATCCACAATTATAGCATTTGTGCAACCTGAGGTAGGATTGCAAGCATAAGGTCAAGCTGGGCTCCACAGTGAAACCCTGTCTCAATGAACAAAAATAATCAAATGAGAAATAGTGTTTGGAAGGAGACTAGAAAATAAGTTAATAAGGAAAAGCAAAAATTTGAAAATATTTTATTACTATGTATTTTACATCTCTGTGTGTCTGTATATGTGCATGTACCTGAAGTTAGGGACATCCCTTGGATGCTGGAGTTACAAGCAGTGGTAAGCTGCCTGATGTGGGTGGTGGGAGTTGAACTTGGGTCGTCCTCTGTAAGAACAGTACATGTTCTTAACCAGTGAGTCATCTCTTCAGCCTGTCTTACCCAAACTAGTCAACAAACAGAAGCATGCTTGGGGCATAAGATTACAAAAAGCAATTAAGTTATGTTTGTAGTATCTCTAGATTTTACATACATTCCAAGGACAGCACAACAGAGGGAGGGGAACAGAGCTATGGAGAACAATGTTTACCTATCTTACCAGAATCAAGTGTATATAAGTATCAAGCAAATTCTAATAAATATTCTTTGAAAATCAGTAATGGCATTAAAATGGTATGGTAGATGATATCATATAATACAAAGTCATAGTAGAAGACAGCAAACCAAAAAAGCACACTAAAGATACAGAAAACACACACAAAATGATGGGACAAAAATCCACAATAATAACTTTAAATGTGAATTAATAATCCAAAGACAGGACCGTCTGACTCAAGTAAAAAGATGTGAGCCAGTGAGAAGGCTCAGCAAGTAAAAGCTCACATTATGCCTGACAATCCTAGTTCTATCCCCAGAATCCTTGGTGGAAGGAAAGAACTAAATCCTAAAGCTGTCCTCTTACGCAGAATGTACTAGTTGTACATGACACATGCATGTCCACACATTTACAAATCATATACATATACACAAATAATATATTTTTTAAAACTAAGGTACAACCATATGCTTTCTTTTGGTTAAAAAGAAATCTAAATAAAACGCACTCATAGTGGCTTATACATGGGAGGCTCACTGTGGGTTTGAGGCTAACCTGGGTTAGAGAGTAAGTTCCAGGCCATCCTGAGCTACACAATGAAACTATGCCAAACAAACAAACAAACAAACAAACATAAAAACAACTAAGTTTAAAACGAAAGATGAAAAATATATATCATGCAATCAGAAACCACAAAAGAGACAGACTAGTCATACAAATATAAAAATAGACTCTAGGACAAAAATACAAGTAGAGATATCCTAATGACAATGTCAAAAGCACTTCAATAAAAAAGTAACAACACTAAAGGGAGAAACACACAATTCAGCAATAATAATTTGTTTCAATATCATCTCGACAATGGATAGAACAAGACACAAAATCAACAAGGATACGCAATGCCTTAACACTATTAACCAAGGATCTACACAACTTCATCTAACATCAACACATTCTCATCAAGCACATTTGCTGGGTTAGCCCATATGCTAAGCCAAAAACCAAGTTAAAAAAATATTTAGGGCTGGTGAGATGGCTCAGCGGGTAAGAGCACTGACTGCTCTTCCGAAGATCCTGAGTTCAAATCCGAGCAACTACATGGTGGCTCACAACCACCTGTAATGAGATCTGACTCCCTCTTCTGGTGCATCTGAAGACAGCTACAGTGTACTTATTATAATAATAAATAAATTTTTGGGCCAGAGCAAGCAGGGACTAAGCGAGCGGGGTTACCGGAGCAAGCAGAGGTCCTATAGTCAATTCCCAACAACCAGATGAAGGCTCACAGCTATCTGTACAGCTACAGTGTGTACTCATATACATAAATAAATCTTTAAAAAAATCAAAATTAAAAAAAATTTAAATATCTGAAATCATAGAGTATGTTCTTAAGCCACACCAAAATTAAATCAGAGATTTTTTTTTTAGGAGAAGGAAAAAGAAAATGGAGACAGGTGTAAGTATGTGGAAAATGAACAAGGCATCCCTAACCAACTAAAGCAGTGGTCGTCAATCTTCCTAATGCATGACCCTTTAATATAGTTCCTCCTATTGTGGTGAATCCAAACTGTAAAATTACTTCATTGCTACTTTACAACTGTAATTTTGCTATTGTTATGAATCAGAATGTAAGTATCTGTATTTTTCAATGACCTCAGTGATCCCTGTGAAAGAGTAGCTCACCACCACCCCCCCCCACGGGGTCACAACCCACAGGTTGAGAACCGCTGGGCTAAAGTGTCAAGGGAGAAACAAAGATGACTAGGCACAAGCCCATCTCTAATCTAGGACATTTGACTAGATTCTAATGACCTGTGGATAAGAGCAAGAAAAGTCTGACACTTCCCATTGATTTTAATCAAAATAGTGAATTAAGTATATCAGGCTCACATCTGCCAGGAACAGATGCTCATTAGGATGAAAGTCAAGAGGATAGACTTCAGGGTAGATAACATACCCTACATTACTCAGACCCTATCTTCAGAAGATTTTGGTTCTTTAAGTAATTAAAAGGAAGCTGTCCTGTGCCAGGACTTCTTGTTTCATTTCTCTGAGGCTTCAAACACGTTGAATACTATTATAAGCTTAAGAACCTTTTGCAAGATTCTTAACTCAAGCAAAATGGCTCAGAAGACAGAAGATGGTTAGACAGATCAGCTTTGATCTCCCAAATCTGTCTCTCATAGTACGATGCTGGGCAAATGAAGTGATTTCTCTGCTGGGTAGAAATACTAAAACCAACACTCACTTCCCAGAGTAGAAAAATGATTTACAAAGACAATTTATGGGAATGTATGAGGCAGTGCTCAGCTTCATTTCAATACCAGTCTGCTAAAATGTCAACAAGGAAAGCTTTCTAGACTGCTACATGGCCCCTCTCCATGAACGTGTTAGGAGATGCCATAGCATTTTAGTGTATATATATTTCTTTAAATATGGGTACAGAGTCTGTGCTACCCTGGGTTGATAGCTAACTGGAGACTAGTAGGGACCTAAAAAATTGTGGGGAAAACACAAAATAAAACAAAAAATAAAAGAGAAGGGATGAAGATTAACAAACCACTGGCGCCTGGGTACAAGGGCTCAGTTTGTCTATGATCACTTCCAGGCTCTGGTGGAAGAGAGCATATTTAAAGGATTTTAATTTTCCATAAATCTACTTTTATGGATGTTTCAGAATAGCTTTTTTGAGAGCCCACTGGAGACTCATCGGCCACCACAATGCTGGTCACAATTCCTAAAATTACAGATGTGTGCTCGCTTTATCCCTCTATATCTGCTGAATTTCCATACTACCCCTTTGTAAAGACCCACTTACCATTAAGAAATAATTTTTACAGAACACTGACTGGACTGTAACCACAGCAGAACAAGTACATGCCAAGTGTAACTGTTCTAAGACCATCACGATCTGGTTCCAATCATAGAAGTGAAAAGATCCTTTCTAAGAAAATTGGGAACACTTACTGTTTAAAGACCAATTTCTCTTGTACTCTGAAAGTCATTACTATAGGACCTCAACTACATGATCATAAGTAAGTTTAATAAAAAGCAAAACATTTATACCCAGGAGAAAAAGAAGGCTCAGAGAAAAGTCTACTATTATAGTAATATTTCCCTCAGCAATCACCACTCAGATATAAAAGCTTTGATCATGCCTAGGAAGCATTTAAAACAAAACAAAAAAAAAGTGATGAAGAAAAATTCTGAAGGTCACCAAAAGCTTCCCAGGAGCCCTTTGTATCTTCTACCTTAGGGTCTTAGAGTAGGAAGTCTACCCTGATAATTGTGGAGCAGCAGACTAGAAGATGGTGTGGAGGGAAGTCTTCCAAGTCCATCGCTGAGGCATGTCCAGGGACACCAGGGTTTCCTCCAGTGTTCATTATATAACACCAGTTGTTTCAGAACTACTGCAGAACTAAAACAAAGCATTCCTAAAGTACTTAAAGTACTTAAAATGTTTCCTAGTAATACACACTTGGGTTCTGGTTGCTGTTACTATTAGTGCTTCAAAAAGCAAAGATAAAGAAAAAAGGACATAGCTGTTAACAGAATTTGGAGGGATATACAAATATCTATACATGATGACAGCTTCAAAGAAGTCCCAATAGGCATGCTAATATTGATAGAGAAAATGAGTATTAATGATGAAAAGAAATAATTGCTAACTCAGGCACAAGGTTCTAGAAGTGTACATTTTCTTCTCTTGATGACATTTAGAATCATTTGATAGACAAATTTTCCCTGTAGATGTCATACCCATACATAACCTATAAAATGTTACAACATGACCCCTTACAGTCAAATGCATCTGTAAGAATAAACAGGCCTGCAGGGATCAGGCCACTGGTCTGAAGGTAAGGAATGGAAAGTAAAGGTATAGAATTATACAGCAAAGGAAAAAAGGAAAAACTATACAACTGTTATTTTTTTAAAAAAAAGCTTTTTTAATATCAACGAAACAAGAGATTTTGCTGGCAGAAAAGCAATCTATGCCATATAGAGTGACAGAGACAGACATTTGGAACAAAGAAGAGGGCAGAAGAGCTCCTTGGTATCATTGCCTGGCAGCAAGTGATTAGTGGTTCTCTTTTACAAGCCTTCAACCAAGCCACATGCACAGAGAGGCACAAATCCAGTGTTTAACAACTAGGGCTAGAGTCACCTTCCAACAGCCAACTGGAGATTGGAATAATCAGCTCACCTACCAGGCCAGGGCCTATGAAGTCCTAATGTCTGGCAGAGAAACTCCTGAGGATTGTGGGATTCTAGAATTTTATGTTAGATCAAGGGGAAGACCAGATCCTATGGCCTGCTAGCTGCCAAAACAGCATTGTAATAAAGCTGGGCAAGGTGGCTCAGGCCTTTACTCCCAGCTTTTGGAAGGAAGAATCAGGCAGATCTCTATGAATTTAAGAGAAGCCTGGTCTCCAAAGCAAGTTCTAAGCCAATCAAGAATATATAGTGAGACTTTGTCTCAAGACAAAACAAAATTCCCTAAAATACCTGGGTTTAGAGATGCATACCTTTCTACCTTTGATCTCAGCACTCGGGAGTCAGAGATCAGCCTGATCTAAGTAGCAAATTCCAGGCTTGGGGTACACAATGAGACTATGTTGCATTTAAAAAAGGAAAGAGAAAAAAGGGAAGGAAAAGAAAGGAAAGGAAAGGGGGGGAGGAGACGAACAGACAGACAGATGGGGTGGGGAGAGTACCTGTGAACCAAAGCTAACAGTGTGTTACACTCTCATAGACCCCCCAGTGAAATCTTCACGCTGGCTGCCTTTCCACCTTTAACCATCACACGGTCCAGGTTTTCCAGAACAGAATACCATTTAAATTATTGTTCTAATAAAGGCCCTTTTAAAGATATGCCTAATAGAACTCGTTTTGTGTCTTTTCAGACATAATTATATAAGTTCGTAGTGAAAATGATGGAAAGGTGACAAAGGATGTAATGATGAAATAATCTTCACCACAAAAAGTGGATTTCTGCTTTGTTCCCTTTTCTGGAGACTGTCCAGAAGCAGCTGCATACAACATGTCTCAGAACTTGGTCATACCATGCCTCCAAGCCCTAAACATGGGTCACTAAAGGGGTCCCCTCATCATAAACCACTCCAGCAGTGCTTGCCTGGCCTCTTTTCTACCCTGTGGAGTTCTGAGCTGCCTCCATGAGTTTCTTCCCTCCTCCTTTCTCAAACTACTCCAGTGCCTGGAATCTCCACAGGCTGGCAGAAGCAAATGGGTGAGATCTGTGCATTAGGCTGTTAATTAAAATCACAGGATCTAGCTCATGACTATCTCACCAACTGAACCATGAACAAGATACCCAATTAAAACACAGCCAAGATTTAGTTACCTATATTAAGAAACAAATGGGTTTTAAAAATTCTCTTTCCTAGACAGGCAGTATGTGAGCCTTTAATCCCAGCATTTGAGAGGCAGAGGTATGTGGATCTTAGTTCAAAGTTAGCCTGGTCTACAGAGTAAGTTCCAGGACAGCTAATGCTACACAGAGAAACTCTTGTCTCAGGGGAAAAAAAGTTTTTTCCCTTATTCCCCTGCCCCACCTTGTTTGTTTGTTTGTTTGTTTGTTTTCACAAAAAGGCCTGAAGGAAGTAGAATTAGACAAGAGAAATAGTTTCTCAACTCTATTGATTCTTGTCTGGAAGTAAGAAACTGTATCTAACACTCTACAGACTTTCAGCTGATGTTAAGAAACTATCATATCAAAACAGGGGAAAGAGGAAGACTTTTTAGCCTTCTGCCTTTCACGATTTCAAAATCCAAAGAAATATTTCCTTACCTGCCAGGACCCTGTTAACAGAAGAATGAGTAGCCAAGCCAGGCTGTCCACGTTCATGAAAAATCCCAGCATAAGGCAAGTACTCAGGCAGCAAAAAACGCCTATAAGAAGGAACCACATGTAAAAAGCCAACTAAAGACGACCAAACAACAAAGGAGATACTACAGAGTTTAAAAATCATTGGCTAAGTAAGGCTGGGCATAATGGTTTATAAAGATGGAGACTAAGGCAGGAATAGTGCATGCTCAAGGCCAGACTGGAGCCCCAAAAGATATGTTATAACAAAATATAGCCTAAGGGATATACTAACCAAAAATTCATAAAATCTACAGAATTTGTCCTTTTTTAAATGTGTAACTCCTTACTGCCCTTCTTCTAAAGTAAAAGTTAGCCAGGAATGATGCACACCTTTAATCCCAGCAACCACAGGCAGAGCAGGCAAATCTATGAGTTCCAGCCCTGTCTACACAGTGAGTTCAGGCCAACTAGAACTACCAAATGAGACTCTGACACAGACTTTGAACAGTATACTCTTGGTGCCATTTTTCTATCTCTAGGCACTGTGGCTAATAATCTCCCATCAAATGTTTAAAATGGCAGGACCAGAATAGAGAGGCTAGGAAACAATTCTATATGTGGATAAATCCAAAGGCCAGAGGTCGGTGTAGCTCATTGGCAGTGTGCTTCTCTAATATGTGCAAGGTGCTGAGTTCCAGTTCCAGTACTATAAAAACCAATTAATCCAAACAAACAAAAATGAAGCCCTAGGCTTTCATCAAGGATCCTTCAATGCTTACAATCCAGTTCTTACCTTGGGACAAAGCGTCCAAGTGAAGGTGCAGACATTCGGGCATTTCGGGGAGCTCGGTGCCTAGATCTGTCACCATTGTCCCTGGAGAAAACAGAGAGACTACATATAAGACAGTTACTGAAGCAGAATTATTCACCTGCCACCAAAACTAAGCATCTGGAAACTAAAGTCCTATACTCAGGAAAGGAGCCCAAAGTAAGCAGGTACCTATTGGCTAACTTAACTAATTCAGTATCCAAAAGCCAACTATGAGTCAATGTGGTCTTCGAACTCTGTGGTAGTATCTGAAAGTGAAGCCATATTTAAATCTTAAATCTGGAAAGGCTACATAAGAATTTATTCTTCTTTCCTTTAATTTTTGAGACAGAGTCCCTCTATGTAGCCCTAGCTGTCGTGAAACTTACTGTGTAGACCAACATGTCCTCAAACTCAGAAATCCACCTGCCTCTACATCTTGAGTGCTGAGGCTAATGGCATGCACCACCACACCTTGCCGAGGAATACCTTTTTCTTCATTTGATCCCCTTGATAGAAAGAAAGACTGACAGAGAGAGACAGGGGTTGGGAGCTAGAGCTGTAACTCAGTGTGATAGCCCTTGCCTGCCTAGCATATGCAAGGCCTCAGGTTCATTCTTTAGTATCACAAAAAAAGAAAAGACAGAAATAAGGAAAAGTCCACAGTTTCTTCTTTGAAAACCGGAAAACTGACCATGATGAAAAATATTAGAAAATGCACTTCTAAATAAAGTCATTTGATAACATTTTATTATAGATTTTTAACCACCATTTATTAAGTGCCTGCTAAGATCAGTGTTGTTAATGTCATCCTAGTTATTCCATGAGCTGTTATTAGTCTGATTTTACATAAGGAAACTAAAGAATCAGACAGGCAAATCCAAGGTCACAGGCTAGAATGTGGTTGATGATTCAAGAAAGAGCTTTGGATCTTTTGACTACATTTTACTGTTTCCTAAAAAAAAAGAGGAAAGGAACTGCATGTGGCTTAAGTTTCCAACACATCAAAGAAACAATAACCTAAAGGGCACTGGCTGGACAGAGCAGTTAATTAGCTGCTTAAACAACTCAAATAAATGAACCTCTGAAAGCCTGATATGGGGCATCTGAATTGGATTATCTTTGGATTATCTTCAAATCAATGAGATAATCTTCAAACTACCCCTGGAACCACTCTGGCTTTTAAGTGGCTCACTGGGAGCTGTACTAGCTAAAACCAAAAATCTTTAAAGGTTTTTGAGCATTAAGAGCAATCAATAACAAGGCTATTGGAAGCTGATCCATTAGAAGTACGTATTTTGGTCCCACATCCCAATGAAAAGATACACTCTTGTTTTCCTAAGATACTGTATTTTGTTGACTTGAAACTCTGGGTATAAAAGGAAGGATAAGGAGAAAGATAAGATTACACAGGTAGTAAAAAGGAAGGTAAAGGAAGGTATAATTTAAGAGAGATGGGGGTTTAGAAAGATGGCTCACTGGATAAAAAGTTTGCCATGTAAGCATGAGGACTGGAGTTCAGATCACCAGAAGTCATATAAAAGCTGGGCTGGGGGCTAGAGAGATGGCTTAGATATTAAGAGCACGGGCTGCTCTTCCAGGGGTCCTGAGTTCAATTCCCAGCAACCACATGGTAGCTCATAGCCATTTGTAATGAGATCTGGCACCCTCTTCTGGCCATGAAGTCAGAACATTTTGTATACAAAATAAATAAATCATTTATTATTTAAAAAAAAAAAGCTGGGCTGGTATTTATAGAGGAGCTTATAATTCTAGAAAAGTGGAGTCAAACAGAGTCCCAAAAGCAAGCTGGCTAACTAGCTTAGGTTAACCAGATTTAGGGAGCTATGGGTTCATTGGGAGATCCTGCCTTAAGAAATAAAGTGAAAGATATCATATGACATGTAAATAAAGAAAATATCTAATAAAAAAACAATTAAAGTGAAGAAACAACCAAGGAAGATACTCAACATCATCTTCAAGTGCACGCACAGACAGACAGACAGACAGACAGACAGACAGACACACACACACACACACACACACACACACACACACGTATCTGCATACATCCTCCTCAATAGATGTCTACATACATATCCACACAGGTACATAAATAAGCATGTATACACACACACACATGAACATATACAAATATATCAGAAGCTGCATAAATGTAAGTACTGCAGAGCTCCTAACATGCATACAAAGAAGCTGAGTATTAAATAAAGACAGCTCTCAATATTGTTATTTTTCAAATATATGATTTAGGTTATGACAAGTTAAAGTACCAATTAATTTAAAAGTACAACTAAAGTAATGATAGCATTTTGTTATTGTGAATTTATCAATGATTGTAAACAATTATCATGAAAGGAGTTTAGAAAACATTTTAAACTTTAAAAGTCTTCCATGAATGGAACATAGAGAGGCCCCCAGGCCTTAAGAAGACTGAAAACAAAGCTAGATGGCAACATTATAGGGTAGATTCTATTCCATGGGTCTGGACTGAGCTGCTCTTCCTACAAATCACCCATGGAGCTGACACAGGTCCCTACAAGTCCATAGACCCATCTTTTCTGGTAACATGGATTATTATCTGTGATTACCAGATATGAAGGGCAGGGTAGTGGACAGTACTGATGAGGTGCAATGCTTTTTGAGAGAGCAGAAAGCCTGGTGAGAGATAAGGATATCAAGTGACAAGGACGAGTGGGGCAAAGTTTGACTCTTACATATATCACAAACCTATTTTTGCTATTTTTAAAACCTAAGACCTAAATGCAGTTATTCTTTCTATTTTCCAAAAGAGGGGGTGGGGGCTGGACAGATGGCTCAGTGGTTAAGAACAGTGGCTGTTCTTCCAGATGACCAGTGTTCAATTCCCAGCACCCACATGGCAAATTACAACTGTCTGTAACTCCAGTCCCGGGGGATCTAATAGCCTCATACAGACATGAATTCAGGCAAAACACCTATCAATGTTTATAAAATAAATAACATTTAAAGGGGGAGGCAAAATAGTAATTTTATGTTATATAAGAGCTATAATGTGCACACACATGCACACATACAATTACATAGCAACTAAAGAAATGGGGAGGGTGGGCTGAAATACAGCCACAGGTAATAGCTTTAAAATGTTTACAGACTACTGAAATATGATATATAAAGGAAAATAAGACCAAGTCAGATATGACGACACACATATAGTGATCCCAGCACTCAAGAGGTTAATCTGGGCTGCATAGTAAGACCCAATCACTAATCACACAGAGACAGAGACAGAGAGTAGGCACAGATAGCTCAGATACAGGCAAAGATGGAGAGCACTATGGAACAACATACAAGTGAGTGGAAATCTCTATGCGGGTCTTAATCTTAGCACCTTGACTAAAGATGGGTAAGCAGGAGCTGAATAGCATCTCAGCATCATGCAAGTAAGCCTCTGAATTCAGTGTTAGGGCTCCAGCAACAGAGAAAAACGACAGGACAGGAACCACAACTATTAGGAAAATATGAAACATGAGGAACACACGAATGAGATGTTGTTTGAGGGAGAAACCAGAAAAATCGTCTAGGAGAAAACAACATGACAGATGAGCAGCACAAATGGTTACTGACCAGGATAAACCTGGAAAAGAAAAAAATGTGTAAATGTAGCAGTGATCAGAATGTTCAAAAGCCAAAGTGGGTGACAAGACTGGGAAATAATTTTGACATAGCTCCAAATAAACTCAAGGTAGGAGAAATAACAGATTTTATTGCCTAGAAAGAAGGGGGTTTGGAGGTGACTGGGGATAGAAGAACAAATTTGGTACATAGGAGATTTGGGGGAAAGATAATGACAAGAGTTCCAGGAAAAGACCAAAGGAATTAGATGTACTTAAAATAAGATATTTTAAGAAGATGAGGAGCCTACCATTCACTTCACTGCTAACACAAGGTCAGCAGAAAGCAAGCTGCAAGAGTTAGAAAGCAGTGAAATAAGTCAAAAAGTGACTGAAGATAATGCCAAATGAACAGATCTACAGTTGGTTGACATTAGCAATAGTAGCAAGTGCTAAATACTGGGCTCTAACATAATATAGCTAACAACGTTTTATGGGAAAGAAATAAAGAACAAAGTATGAAAATATGCTAGTACTGTCTTTCTACCAAGGAGGACTTCTTTTTTAACAGAACATCAGAGAAGTCCTCATCAATTTTAACATTCAGAAGCTGTGTTTAAGCCAGCAGGACAGAAACTGACTGTACTATTAATGGCCTTCCCAGTTGTTGAATTCTATGCATCTTTGATTAACTCTCAAGGGGTATTTGGGGGGTGGGGGACTAAAATTTTGTTTCAAACTATTTTATAAAGGAAAAAACATCCTTCAAACAAGCTTCTAAGATATTATGTTGAATGAAACATGTCTCCAGGACAACAGAGACACAACAGCAGTCTGCTAAATGTCCAGGATTAATAGCCTCAAAGAACGACCATAATTTAAAGGAATAAAAAATATCCCTACAGACTGTTGTCTGAGCACTGACCAGACAGTCAGGTTGTCATTGTTCTTCAGTGACAAACAGCTCTGACATGAGCCTTGGGGATAAATCTATTGCATCAAAAAGCTCAAAACGCCATTGTCTTCCCAACAGTATTGTTGATTTTGGTAAATATTTAAAAAAAAAAAAAATTGTCTAAGAACAAGTATCAGAAGACCTACTTAGCATTCCTGTCTCTGAATGGCACAGTGATCTTGGTCAAGTCCTTTTCTTACTAGCTCCTATTAGAAACTGAGGCACAGCCTCTATTTCCACATATGACACGTACAAAGGTCTTAAATTTTTGTCCCAGCTGACATCCTTTATAAGAAACCTAACAATGTATGCCTCCTAGAACAACAGAGCCTTAGTTTTCTCCAAGCAAAAGTAATATGAGATAATTATAATTTACAAATTCTTGTCCTCCACTATTTTAGCTCCTAATCTCAGATGTCTATATTATACAAATTTATATTCATATTGTGCATTTTCTGATAAAACAACATATAAATCTAAGTGGTTATATCATCCTCCCTGTACTTCCTGGATGTCTACATTCTTTTTTTTTTTTTTTTTTTTTTTTTTTTTTTTTTTTTTTTTTTTTTTTTTTTTTTTTTTTTTGGTTTTTTTGAGATAGGGTTTCTCTGTGTAGCCTTGGCTGTCCTGGAACTCACTCTGTAGACCAGGCTGGCCTCTAACTCAGAGATCCGCCTGCCTCTGCCTCCCAAGTGCTGGGATTAAAGGCATGTGCTACCACCGCCTGGCATCTACATTCTTTCTGTCTGTATTTTCTCATTTTCAGCCAAGGCACAATCTAGATATATTCTACTTTCCTTTGCTCATTTCTTATTCTCCATTACCCAAAATAAACATTTGTAATGTCCTTTATTTGTTCAGAAAGAGGATTTCTATAGCTGTCAAGCAATATTACACACTTCTAAGCAACAGGTCACAATCCTTGATAAAAAAAAAATTAGTACTATAAGTAGATATTTTGTAAACATACTGAGGCTTGACAAGTATTAAATAGCTTCTTCCTCTTCCTCTTCAGGAGGCCCCCATACTTAAAGAATTCTCATTATTTTCTCTTTGCTGAGTATCAAGGAAAACCTTCTAAGTCAGTTAACACCAAGAGAGATCCAAGAACCTTAGGGTTAAAAGAAGCACCAGTGTTGTCCAATTTCCTTTGCTATCAGACACTGGGACCTTGGGAATAGGACTTCTTCTCAAACTGGTTCTTCTACATTAGTACACTTGCCAAAGTAGGCCCCCTTAACTACTGCTTTTCAGCCAGATACTACAAGCCCTTCACAGTTCTCAGTTTTCTGATCTTTCTCAATCACCAGCACTCTATAGACAGAGATCTATTCAGACTTAAACCCTGAGTAAAATCTGTCTCTGAGCTTTTACTTGTTATTCCCTTTATCTAGCATATTCTTCCTATACTTATCCTTCTCAAAGATTCATCTTTCAAAGTCCAGGAGCTGGGGAAATGGCTTAGTGTGTAGGTACTGCTATGGAGGCCTGACAACCTGAGTTTGGATCCCCAGAACCCAAGCTGGTACAACCACTCAGGAAATCAGTTTTGGCGGTTCCTCCGGAAATTGGACATAGTACTACCAGAGGACCCAGCTATACCACTCCTGGGCATATTCCCAGAAGATGCTCCAGCATGTAATAAGGACACATGCTCCACTATGTTCATACCAGCCTTATTTATAATTGCCAGAAACTGGAAACAACCCAGATGTCCCTCAACAGAGGAATGGATACAG
>NW_022196897.1:77871317-77878646 GCF_008632895.1 Mastomys coucha | reverse complement strand
TGACATGTAAATAAAGAAAATATCTAATAAAAAAAGTGATATCAAGTTAAAAAAAAAAAAACTAGATATACTGGTAACTGGTGTAGAATCCCAGTATACCCCTTTAGGGAGATAAGCAGAGACAACAGTAAACAAAACAGAACCAATGTCAGGTAAGGTAAAACTCAATACATCCATGCAGTGGGATGCAACTCTTCCCCACTATACTAACAAGCCCACACAATTTAAGAACAAACAAAACAAAAGTAGTCCTACTCAGTCTTCAAAAATCAAGTTCAAATCATGGAGTCTCCCATTTTTCCAAAATTTTTCCAAGTTCTTCCTTCCTGAAAGCTGATCAAACACTTTATTGTAAGTATCACAGTCTCTTTTCACATATGTACTTTGTGTTTTATTAATGTATATATGAGTGTTTTGTCTGCATGTATGTATGTGCACTACGTACATGCAGTGACCAGAGAGGCACTGTGTTGCCTGTAACTGGAGTTATAAACAGCTGTGAACTGCCATGTGGGTTCTGAGGACTGAGTCAGGGACCCTCAAAGACCAGCCAGCTATGAATGTCTAAACCATCTCTCTAGCCCCCTTTCATATACTTATATAAAAATATGATCATTTTATTCTATAACTAAAATGTTTTAAATCTCACCATCTTAACAGGATAAAGCTCATCTTGAAAGGCACATACAACTCTTTTTCGAGACAGGGTTTCTCTGTGTAGCCCTGGTTGTCCTGGAACTCACTCTGTAGACCAGGCTGGCCTCGAACTCAGAAATCTGTCTGCCTCTGCCTCCCAAGTGCTAGGATTAAAGGCGTGCACTACCACCTCCTCTCAAGAACAACATCTTTATAGTGCTGTTTCTTTTACACTTCTAAAGTCTGTATGTGAAAGGAAGAAATAAAGACCATTTCAAAATGATACAAGCCATTCTCTAAAGATTTCAGATGGCAAAATCTGCCCTTCTCCTTCTTGGCTATGAGTTCTATTTGTTATTAAAGACAAGTCAAGAACTCCTACAGAAATCCTGGGACTTCCTAGCTCAGAAAAGAAAGTGCAAACAAGTACTACTGAAGACATGTGGCTTTTTTGATGGAATCTCTAGCCAAGATTTGAAGTAAATGTAGGAGTCTCATTCAGGATTATCACCTCAAATGAGAAGCAATATTTACCTGGTTTTTAACATAGTTCCTTTACCAAAGGCTGAACTAAATCTCAGTTATATCAAAAGGACAGAGGAAGAATAGTAAATTGTAAATAAACTAAGGTCAACAACTTTTCCTATGCCATATCCAGTCAGATATTAGAGTTGATAGCCTTTGGAACACTCCTCAGCTATACCAAACAAAAAATCTGTTAAGGACATCCATGTCACGAGAATCTCAGGCAGGTGAAATGGGGCACAGCTTATAGTCTCAACTACTGGATAAGCTTGGGTGGGAACATTACACAAACTCCAAAGTTTGAAATCAGCCTTGGAAAAATATCAAGACCCTGTGTCGAAAACAAAATAGGGGTAGAAAGTTGGCTCAAAGGTTACTAATACTTGCTGCTCTTGTAGAAGAAAGACCTGAGTTTAATATTCACAGCTAGTCACTTTTTGAAAGTCCAGTCCAATGTTCTCTTCTGACTAGGCATACATGTGGTATACATATATATGAAGGCTAAACACTCATATGTATAAAAGAATAAAATAAATCTTTAGTAAGCATTTATTAAAAAATACTTGGGCATGGTGGTACACACACCTATAATCTCAGCAATCAGGAGGCTGCAGCAGTTACAAGTTAGCCTAGGCTATAACAGTGAGACTGTCTAAAAATAATAACAAAGGGGCCAACCAAGATCAGGTAGCTTGCCTAGCAGGCAAGAGGCCCTAGGTTCAATTCCTACTACTGCTCCCTCCCCACCCCTCCAAAAAAGAAAGGAGGGAAGAAAGGAGGAAAAAGAGAAGGGGTGGAGGAAAGGAAAGAGAAAACAATTTTAGCTAACATGGAGACTCTATCTTAAACTGAAAAACTTAAGATTCTCACTGAGATTTTCCAAGTACAGCCCAGTGTCAAAACCATGAATAAAGAAAGGGTTTATTCTGTTCCATGCTAGCAACATTCTTTAAGAAGCTGGATATAATTACCAGTGGCTGTATGTGTGGAGGAAGTTATTCGTGGCTAATGTAATCTGAAACATCTCTAGTTCTATCTGTCATTAGCAAGTATCAGATCAGATTATTTATCCTTTGCCTCAGAAGGCAAAGCAGCTACAAAAAGAGGCAATAAGGCCAGGGAAATGAGCTGGGAATGATTCTAGAATCATAATTAGAATAATAGATAAAAAAGAAAGAAAGGTATAAGACTAGCTAGAATCAAGGGTTAGTGAGATAGCTCAGCATGTAAAAATGTTTGCCACAAAAGCCTGGCGTGAGTTTGATTACCACATCCCACAAGAGTGATAGAGAACTCTCTCTCTCTCTCTCTCTCTCTCTCTCTCTCTCTGGTTTTTTGAAACAGAGATTTTCTCTATGTGTCCCTAGCTATCTTGGAACTCACTTTGTAAATCAGGCTGGCCTTGAACTCAGAGATCTATCTGCCTCTATTTCCTGAGTGGTGAGATTAAAGGTGTGCACCACCACTACATGGCCCCTCTCTAATAATAATTTTAATTAAAAATAAAGACTAGCTAGAATTATCATAAACACACACACTATTCTCTTGCAAGTCTTAGCAACTACTGAAAAAAAAGCATCTTTCTCTTGCTTTTTTGTAAGCTATCTGTCCTTTATCTAACGGGACAGTTATAAATTAAAATAGGAACCTTGCTATGCTTACATGACAACTACATTCAAGTAAGCAGTCAGAGCTCTAAGACAGACAGACAGTAATGTCAATAGGCAGACACACCTTTACCCTGCTTGTGAACTTTATGCAAAGATGGCAGGCTGAGGACTTCTGAAAAGACCTGCTGACAGCAAGTTTCTGGACATCCTATTTGTACATTTTGATAAACACTGGGATCCTGCCATTTCAATCTTCAACACAGACAGAGATGAATGGCAGGAGAAAATGCTGGCTTAGAAAACAATCATCAATTCAGACTACAAAAAAATTTAAAAAAATAAAACATTTCACCTGATCAATTTCCAAGGGCATCTTCCCTGAAGATAAATCTGAAAGACCTACTGCACAACAAGTATATGAAAGGACCCAAATATGACTGTACATTACTGAAGATTTTAGATCTGAAAACAATAAATAGACTTATTCCTGTTCTCTAATCTGATACATCTCTGATATGGTGATATCCTCTGTCAAAGAACAATAGATGAGAATGCTTTATTAGCCCTCTTGTTTGGTCATTATGAGGATTCAACAAAAATTTTAAATCTATTATTTATAAATAAAAAGATATGCAAATAATCTACATCTGTATGCCAAGTATGAATACAACAGCAACTGCTACATATATATGATGTGGATACTTTGGTTATAAATATATAAATTATATATATACTTATATATACTATAAATATAAGTAGTTAATAACTATGCATATGAACTCTATAGTAGCTGGTAGTGGAGAGGATGATATGAGGTCTTACAGGTAGGATTGTGATGTGCTCAGAAAATACAGAAACCCAATAGAACAGTGTCTCTTAATGGGCGTCCATTTAGGCAGATTCCAGATCACAAAAACCTTACCTACTTCTGTGTACTAAAATAACTATAATTTATAACTATATAACATCCCTTCCAACCCCCACACAAATCTTTTCTGAGCGTTGGAGATATGGTTCAGCAGTTAAATGCACTTGTTGCTCTTCCAGAGGACCTAGATTCAGTCCTAAGTACCCACCTACATGGAAGCTCACAACCATCTGTAACTCCAGTTCTAGGAAACCTGACACTCTAGTCAGATCTCTGTGGACACTAGGCACCACAATGGTTCAGATATACATGCAGGCAAAACATCCATATACATAAGTTAAAACATTATTTAAAAAATTAATATCCTGAAGTGGATGGTGGTAGCATAGGTCTTTAATCCCAGCATTTGGGAGGCAGAGGCAGGCAGATTTCTGAATACAAGGCCAGCCTGGTCTACAGAGTTCCAGGACAGCCAGGGCTACACAGAGAAACCCTGTCTCAAAAAAACCAAGACCAAAAAAAAAAAAAGCCAAGATTATAATTTGTACCAAAACCATCTTCTCCCAAAAGGCAACCATCTGGATGGGGACATATAGATAGGGCATCAGGGAGACTAGCCCATGGCTAACAGTGACACCAAGGAAAACACTGGTAAGCTGATGAAGAAAAGGTAAAGAAGGCAATGTAAAACGAGGTCATGCTGAAGCCCAAGGAGATGATGAGAGCACAGGTGGGTTGGGGGAACACACATAGAAGGCAGTCTGACAGAGGAAAATCGAGGGGGAAGGAAGGGGAGAGCGAGGAGGTGGCAGCAGAAGAAAGGGAAGGTAAAATGAGAACAGAACATTTTAAACTAACCCAGAACTCCATTGTGAAGGACAAGTCACGAGGCAGAGTACAGCTGAAAGGTATGATCCCCACATCACACCACTGGTTAAGAGACAATTTTCAACTTCTAAGCATGCATAGAAAAAGGAGAGGCAAGCCAGAGTCCAGAGTTCTAGAGCACTACAGAATAACCGAACTAAAGTCACGCAGGTTTTTCAGCAGTACTACAATGGCAGTGATCTCAGTGTAAGTGTGTTTCCCTCTCTCTCTTTCTCTCACCCCCTCCCTCTGTCCCTTTCCCCTTCTACTCCTCTTCCATCACTCCCCACTATATGTGTGTGTGTATAAGTTTATATGTTTGCAGTGCTGAGGAATCAAACACAGCACCTCACATGCTAAGCAAGTGAATTATATCCCAACACCATTGGCATGTATGTTTAAACTTCTTCCCTAAAAGGACCCTTGTGCTAGAAAAACTACTACATCTCCAGTATAACGTACATCTATCTGGCTCCTTTCACTGTCTGCATATGCAGCCATCTTACCCAGGAGGATAGATAGAGAAAAGGTCATGCTGTGGATCAGAGAGGTGCTGGGCTCCTCTTCAGTGATTACTGACAGGACCAGCACACTCATGCTCCATCTGCTTCATGATAAACCTGTATTTGTTGAGCATTAAAATCTTTTTCAGATCACTGTATGTTCTTCCTTTTGCTTCCCACGATTCAAATGTTCATGTTCACCATAAGCATCAAGAAGGCAAGCTAGCACAAAGGTTATTATTCCATATTATCTCAGATCTTTCTGACAAAGAGATCAAATATACTCTATAGCTCTATTGTAAGATAGCTCATGGGGAACCATCCATGCAGCTGACAAGAGGAAAATAGTTGGGGGATAGGTAAGAACCCTTAAGATCCCAGATCTACCAAGGCATGTCAAGAAGGGCAGAGGAGACTGTCATATTCCAATAAAGCCATCAAGAGGGTGTTGGGGAAGAAGGAGGGAAATGCTTATTTTTCTTTTTTCTTTTCTTTTGCATGTTAAAAAATGATAAAATACAAAATCAAAACAAAAGCCAAATGTCTAATTTGATATAAGCTAGGAAAACTCAACTTCAAGCTGGGAGCACAATAAATGGCAAGAAGGTCAGGAATAGAATATCTGAGAGGCAGAACTCAGCAGTAGGGCTGGAAAGCATGGACTCTGGAACTTGGGGCTGATCCTGCTCTTAGGCCTTGACCTCACAACACTCAACAGCATAAGGAAAGAAAAAAAAAGAGAAGAGAAGGGAGTGGAGGAAGAGGAGATGCAGTATGGGCCCCAACTGACAGTGGCATCAAGGAATCACTCCTCAAGCCAGTACCTTAATCTGACAGGTGGGGTCAGGAACAGGAAGACTAAGTTGAGGCAAGAGAGTCAGATCTCAAGGAATCAGTTTATTCAAGGAAATCTAATACTTATGATGAAACTTAAATTGTCATCTCTACTCTAGTGAAAAGAAGCACCACCAAGCCTCATGCTTCCTTTGTATGGTGAAGACAGCCTAAGAAAAGCATTTCCACCATACATGCCTCAAGGAGATACAAGTGTGGCTAGGAGAGCAGCAGCCATTCTCTTTCCACTCAGGCATGTGGCCCAATGGGCGGTCTCTTTCCAAAGGCTCTGGTGAATCAGCAATATAACTCCCAGAAATAGGAGTGCTCTAGGTACTTGAAGCCCTCTGATCCTCATCCCAGCTTGCTACACATAAATAACAACTTAGGGGTTAGAGGCAAGAATACTCACTGCTATAAAAACAGTGACCAATTCAGAAGCACTCTCAGTCTGGGAGGAAGAAGAAGGAAGCAAACTGAGAATATACTTACTCAAAGTCCTCAAATTCCAAGTCGGTTCCCTCTACTGATGGACCCTGGTTGTCTGAGGAAGAAGAGGAGGTGGAAGAACGAAGCCGATTCTGTTGGTAGCGCATGGAGCGCTGGCGAATACTGTCTCTCCTTGAGAGATACTGGATCATCCTCTGGGCGTAGTATGCAGCAGGAGATAATCTGAGAGAGACAGAGATGGACAAACACAAACTAGCACTAATGTGGGGAATACTGTGAATGATAGAAAAAGCCAACTTTCCCATGGCATCTCTCTGCTGAAACAGCTCTGGAGGTTTGTACTGCAGAATGTGTGTACCAGACCATCCCAATGTCTCTGCTCTGAGATAAGGCAAATAGGCCATGTAATCAGTCATCTTCTGATCAAGAGTGGCTCCTTTCCAAGAGGATAAGCACTGGGTTTTTCTTCCTTCTCAGGCTCTTATGGAACCTGACTTAGCTTTTAAGGATGTCCTCTAATAGCTCTTCCTTGCTCAGCGCCCACACATAAAGTTTAAGAAATGAAAAAGGCCTTAGTAATCAAGTCTGAATGTTTTATAGATGAAAAAACAAGCCAGAAGATGATAGAACACTTAGATGATTAACAAAGGTACCCAGAGCTATCCTCTTTACCTGGACTTCTTTCTTCAAACACACATACAGCTCCAGCTTTCACCTAACTCCTTATCATCACTTTGAAACCGGTATCTTCCCTCCCTCACAAATTAATCATAGGTATTTGTGCATGGAAAACTATCCAGGATAGGGATTGAGAGACATTTTGTACTTGGGAGAACAGAAAACCTAACAGAAAAAAGAATTTCCAATTTGTAGAATTATAGCACTGGAGAATGTATCTCCTTTGCTAGGGTTCCAATAAACCATCATCAGTCTAGACTCCAGTTAAAACCAAGGACGTATCTTTGCTCTCTGGCAAATTCTAATATATCACACAATTCTACACATTCCTTTCCCTTCTTTTTTTTTTTTTTTTTTT
>NW_022196897.1:77861323-77871195 GCF_008632895.1 Mastomys coucha | reverse complement strand
AGAAATCCGCCTGCCTCTGCCTCCCAAGTGCTGGGATTAAAGGCATGCGCCACCACCGCCCGGCTTCCTTCCCCTTCTTAAGGTTTTCCTCCATCTTAACAACACTGTTCTATAATTAGAGACTATAAACTGAGGACAACAGAAAAATGTCTTATGTGATAAAGTGTTAAGAGATTGCTAAGCCAACTGTAAGACTTTAAAGAACTCACAATGATGCAAGTCCCCTGGTAAATTATATCACACAGAAATACACAAGAAAATCAATGAATGTGCATAAATTACATGAGAAACCTCACCTGCAACACTGTCATCAGTAGGGAAAACCCAAGAAACAACCCAGAAACCCACCGACAGATTAAGCAAATTATTTCTATACAGAGAAACACCAGGAAGGCATTAAAAAGAATAAATTGGTTGGGCACAGTGACATAAGCCTGTATACTCTCAGCATTACAAAACTAGAGGCAGGTGGATCAGGAGTCCAAGGTTAGTTACAACCACACAAGTTTTAAGTTAGCATGAGCTATTTGCAACCCTCTCTCAACATTTGAAGATGTATGTACATGTAAAAATTATCCTTATCTACTCATAAGGGTTAATGATAGATATATACTGTAACACACACACACACACACACACACATATTTTTCTGTATTTAAGAAAAAAAAAACAAGTCATAAACCTGGCGTTACAAACCTGGGAGATTTTACATTTTTATAATGTTTAGATATCAAAAAGGAGGGTGTGTGTGTTTTCTTTTCCTTTTATTGAGAATACTTAAAAACTGACTTAGGATAGCTTTATTTAAATGAAATAAAAGTATTTATTGTTAGGTACACATGTGTGACTGTAATCTCAGCTACTCAGGAGGCTGAAGGACCTCACCTGGAAGACTTGTAAATTTGAGGTCAGTTGGGCAACTTATACTAGTAACAGAGGCACCCCCAAAACTGCAAACATCTTGCAGTTCTACTTCCAATACCTTTTATACTTTGTTCTCAGGAGTTCTACCTTCCTAGGCTAAAAGAGGCCTTGTAGTCAACTGCACTAGGATCTAAGGCTGCCATTCAACTGTCCTTTGGGCCAGTCACCAAATAGAACTCTCAAGGAGCTGGCTAGTAATCATTGGAACTCAAAAGCTTACATGTTAATATAATATGCTACACTGAGCACGCTGACTCCAAATTACCTTTGTACAGTAGGTGGGCAGGAACATGCAGAAGCAGAAGCCTAGGCCAAACTAATCAGACAACACCAACTATTTTCCAAAAGCCTCATCTCATGGTATTTTCATTATTCATTGGATACCTGTTGCCAAGCATTCAACCACTAAACACCAGACTTTGTGCCTTCATGTTGTTCTTATTGTTACCTACTATACTAAAATCTTCCAGCAGAAATTAAACATGGATTAAACTCAAATAAATTAGACTAGAGAAGAAAATATGTAGCAAGAAAGAATTGAAGAGAACGGATGTGGAAGAGAATATAAGTGACAATAAGCGCACCCATTTCTCAGCTTATGGATGGCTGGAAAGAACCAAAAAAAAAAATGGACTGTTACTGATAATGGTTGTAGAAATAACGTTCTTGCTGCAATACTGAATAAAGACTAGCCTTTTGTGTAGAGATGTAAGTACAGCATCACATAATCCCTAGTTGTTTAATTACATTACAGGAATTTCTTAAACTATGAAACTACATTACCAGTAGTACAAATAAACAAACAAAGGAAGAGAAAGAGGGCCATAGTCTTGCCCTCTTATGTATACAGGGGGAAAGGAAGGTTTCTGCACGTTTTAGAAAATGTCTCACAAAAGCTTTCCCTATCCATATAATATAGAACACAACTAAGAGGACAAAAGAAATGAATAACACATGAGGAGATGGTCACAAATACCCTCCACTGAGGAGCAGCAGAGCAGCAGGACCATCCAAACAACCAGGAAGTGTTCCGAGTGAGATCCTAAGTATTATAGTCTTTCAATAGTACAGAAATCAGAGTAGGGATTAATAACAGACTGCATGAAAGGACAGTATCTGCAATCTCTACATTCTGAGACAGAGGCAGAAAGATCACAACTTTGGTACCAGCCTCCACTGGCTACACAGAGAGCTAGAGGTAGTCCAGGCTGTATATCTGGCCCTGTGTCAGAAACAAATCATTTAAGTTTCCCAGTCTAAAATTCCTGAGGATGAGATTACTACTGCTATCTGAAACTGACAATGTAGAGCAGGCTGGCCCCAAATTCACAAGAGATATAACTACCTCTGCTTCCTATTTGCTGGAATTAAAGGTGTGCACTGCTACAGCCTGAAAAGAAATTGTTTATGGAAATAAGTTGTGTTGAATGTTTTAATGGTTCTTGAAAATGTGAACCTTTCCCTTCCCTTTTTAAGGATTTGTATGTTTTTACAACATAATTAGAGACTAATATAAATGCCCTTGCTTAAATCACCATCTGAATTGCCTATCTATTTTTAAAGTCCCCATCTCTACTGTCTGGATCCTTGGATTTGCTTCGTCTGGGATATGAAAAACACAGTAAGAGGGCCATGGAAACGTTATGTTTCACTACTATCTTGGTAAGAATGTGCACTACTGCAACAAGACGGTGACAACAACAAAATCATTTACTATCTCTGGAGTCAAGCTGGTCTATAAAGATATTTCCAAAAGAACAGGAAAGCCTTAAAATTCATTTAGTTTCATCTGGCCTATACTACTTGACTTACCTAGCCCACCATGGTAAATTATCCTTTTCCTTATAACATTTTCTGATACTATTTAAATAATAGTCAAGTTAGCTCTTTTCAAATCTTTAATAAGTCATCAAATCCAGCTATGACAACCACATGAGGCTGCTCTTAACTGATAAATGTTGTAATACAACAACTCAATGTTCCAGCCTTGGTTTTGTTATAAACACCATCATCAGCACTAGGGACTTCAGGATGGTCTCTTAGGCTCAAATGAAAAAAAATATCTTTCCCCCAACTTTTAAAAATTTCAGGTCTAGGAAAATATTTGACTGGGTGGATAAGGAAGTTTGCTGTAAAAGCAAAAGGGCCTGTGTGCAACTCTCCAGCACCCATGTAAAAACTGGGCATGACACAGGTATCTGTTACCCCAGCATTGCAAGATACAGAAAGACAGATCCTAGGTATGCCTAGATACAATGGCAAGCTTCTAGTTCAGCAAGAAATGCTGTCTCAAAAATGAACTATGATGATGATGATGATGATGACGATGATGATGATGGTGGTGGTGGTGGTGGTGGTGGTGGTGGTGGTGGTGGTAATGGTGATGGTGATGATGATGGTGATGATGATGATGATGGAGAAGAAAAAAATGATAATGTGAAGAACAGAGAAAGACTCCAAAGTGCCTGTGTCCATACCACAAACACAAACACACACACACACACACACACACACACACACACACACACACACAGAGTTTTCAATAAGCTTTCAAATGTCTTCTAAAACAGAATAAAGCAAGTACTTGAGTAAAATGACAATTATACTCTATATGCTTTCTTCATCTCTTCTTTTGGAAAGTGTCTAAACACTTTTTTTTTTACCCTTTTGATATTGTAAATTTGTTTTTTAAGTATCTTCCCTACAAATAAAATTTTCAAAACTTTGGCTCTTCTTTTGGCTGTCCATCTGACAGCCAACAGCCTCTTGAATAGTAGGAAAGAGTACCTATGCCCTCCACAGGTACCCTAGTGCCCCACTGACAGATGGTGAGTCTCAAAGGACAATAGCTCAATTATAATCCTCTGTCAGCAGAGATGCCATTCACTTACCTGCAACAATCCCCAATCACCTGAAACACCTGCCTTAACACTGTGACTAAAGAGTAAAAGAGCACCAGGACCAGAGAGGCACAGGTGGGGCTTCCCATGACTTGGCAACCCCAAGGGCTGCCCCTCCCCCCTCCTAGTGCCATTTCTCACTTTGGCCTTACCTCGCTGGGTCTGGGTAAATTGGGTGCTCTCTGGATCCTGCTCCATCATAACGGGATAATGAAATGAGGGAAGACTCCAGCAGCCTCCTAGCAGAGATTAAAAAGATGGCAATAATCCCTGTCAATTACCAACTCAGAGCTCAATCATAAGAGAAATGGGGGAAGAGATCCCCCTTTGCAGCCAGCTAGCATTTATTATCTGGGGTGTTACCCTTCCAACAATCTAATTATATAGAAACATTAATAATGGAGAGCTACAGAGCTCCCATACTGCCCAGGACCATTGTATTATGTTGAATGTTGCTCTTCAGTGAAATACACACAAATGCAACAGAAACATCATCTTATACCTCTTTATAACTCCTTCAGCAGACAAACAGGCTAGAAGCAACATAAGAGGAAAATGAGGCATACAGAGAAATCATCAGACATTTATCCTAGCAATTGGCTCCTGTACACCATCACAATCCACTCCCTAACCTTTTACAATTTCTGTTCTACCCATACCCTTTTTGTGAGAAAGAGTACACTTGGGATTCTCTTAATAACTGGCAAAAACCTTTCCTTTTATTATCCTGCCCCATCAAAAATTACAACTAATGATAGTAACACATGTTTTATTAGGCAGGTTTTTTTTTTGGGTAGCAGGCCTTAGCTCACCCAGGAGATCTTAAAAATTACTACATATACAAGAATAGTGGAACTAGAGACTTAAGTACATGGACCTATGACACACAACTATTAAGGATTCCCATGAGGCCTGTTTAAACTCCCATGGGCTTCAAATCTCTATGCTGTACTATACAACCTTCCAGTGGCTCGGTAGGAAACAAGTGCCTACTGCATGTAGCCATGGTGAGCAATAAATACTAGCAAACATGAAGACTGGAATCCTATCACTCAGCAACAGCTGATCATTACAAAGCTACAAACTAGGCTCAGTATTGCTGGACGGTCTGATTTTGTATAGCCAAAATCTGGATTTCTGCATGAAATTTCATGGTTAAGTTTTAGCAAACTTAAATACAGCAAAGGTTATTTAAATATGAAAGGTTATTTAAAACACATCCAATAAACAAGTGTGGCCCATGGGCTTCCTGGTCCACCATACTACTTCCCAGCTCATTCATTCATGTATGTATGTGTATATGTATATATATACATATGTGTATATATATATACATGTACACACACACACACACACACACACACACACACGCTTGGCAGTCAGTCAACCTCTTAATGCAGAGCACATCTCCAAGGAAGTGGTCTCAGAAAAAAACTGCATATTGTTCCTCTCCAGAAGCATCCTGCCTGGCTCCCCCAGGAGCAGGTCTCCAGCTCCCTGCCAGATTCCTCCTTAAACAGATCTGCAGGATAAGAACAGCAGCTACCCTTCTATTCCAATTGAGTTAAGAAAATTCAGTGTTATTAAAACCAGCTGGCTTTAGGTATAGTCATGGGCAGTCACTATCCCAGCAACTGTCCCACAATGGCATTTCCAGTCACAGCCAAGGCAAAAACAATTGATGCTACATCACCCTAGCTTTACCCATCCTGCCTGGGACAAGCAACCATTAAAGTATATTTTCTACCGAGACATGGCTCACATGGCCAGACTTCAAAGAGCCCTAGCACTGGATAGAAAGAATAATACAATATAACCAATGAGGAAGGAAAGAAGGTAATAAAATACACCTTCTCTCCTGTAATATCACTGTTTGAAATAACAGAAATGTTAAAAATTTCATTATTCTAAAACACACTTGTTCTCACATTCCAGTGTGTAGAAATTGGGATATATCTTGAATTATGTGATACAGATTAACTAGCATGCTTCTCTTTTTTAACATCACAACAAAAATAATGGCATTATCTACATCTTTCAAATGCAAAACATTGTGATGGTTAGGGAAAGTCTGGAGTATTAACATAGCAACTAGACAAAAAAGAAAAGTCAGTTTTAGAGAAGGCTATTGTACAGGTCATTTATTTCCTCTTTATAAAACCTTATTTCTCAACTGACACATAAAAAACATGCAGGTGAAACATGTTTATTTCCTCAATTATTTTATCATTTATATTGAAAACTGTCAAAACTTTTTTCCAGTTTCTTAAAACATACAATATACTACATGTTATTATAGTTAAGCCCCCTATGCAACAGCACTTTTCCCCCCTTGTTTGAGATAGGGTCTATAGTCCATGCTGGCCCAGAATGAGAAATTTTCCTGTCTCTAGCCCCAAAGTGCTGGGATTACTAACATCCTAGTAAAAACTTTTTGTTCTGAGCTATAACTTAAAACCCACTGACCAACCTATTTCACCTATATAGTACTAATAACATCATTCCCCGAGAGCAGGGTAAGAGCTGAAGAATGAAGCAAGGTCTAGGAACAGCTGTCTACCTTTAGAACCCTAGAAGATTGTTAACCCAATACTAAAGTGCTCTGCAAGTGATGCTGAGTATTCCTGACTATTACTCTAAATGGGTGCTTAGTAAGCAGAGGGCCTTTGGTGAGAAGGCTTTCAGAGTGACCTGCTTTAGTACTTCTGTGTAGAAAATGAATTGGATAAGTTATGAAACAAATATTGCCCACTACCAATTATGTCAAGGCAATGACAGAGCTCAGAGAGAAATGAGAAGGCTTATCAGGGATGCTAAAAGAAGATTCCTAAACTTAGAACAATCTGGATTAGACAATGTCAATTTTAGTGACTCCTTTTGATATCTTGCATACCAGTTCCCATCCTAACTTTCTATTTTAATCAGAAAGACTTCTGATAATCAGAATAGTATCAAAATGTTAAGCTTTGTACCAACAGACAATGCAATAGGACTAACCAGCCAATGTTTATATGTGTGTGTGAGAGACAGACAGAGACAGAGAGAGACAGAGAGAGAGAGAGAGAGAGAGAGAGAGAGAGAGAGAGAGAGTGTGTAATCCAGATAAGCAACGTTTCTTCTAATACACAAATCACTGATGAAACGAAACAAATTTTCTGCAAGGAATAAAAACAGGATTCTCCGGTTGATGTGGATTAAAGAATGAACCAGAGTTAGGAGATAAGTAGACATTACCACTACCATGCCTAGGATCTTCAAAACATTCTCCCTCCTAGTAGCAGCTCAATGCAGGAGAAGGATGGAGAATGACATGAGTAAATGGGCTAGGTTAGCAGCTGTGCTCTACCTTCTGCTCTGGCACACAAATATGACTTGACTTAATAATCTATCACACAATTTGATAACATGAAATCAGGAAGGGCTGAAGGAAGGCTCAGTAAAATTTATTCAGGCTTAAAGTTGCATTTCTCTCTGACTTGTAATCTCAATGTAGAAATATTTTATAGAACCACCAAAACTCTTGACAGAAACAAACAAACAAATAAACCGTCTTCTGTCTAACAGCTTGACTACTTAATTCTCCATACCAGTAGTGGCTGAATGAAGTACAAGGACCACGATACCTTGAATTACTGGAGAGTAGGAAGAAAATACTATAATTTGTGTTGTATGTGTAGCTATATGTGTAAAATACACAAGGACTACTTAAAAGCCTTTCACCAATAACTGCATATTTTTAGAAAGCCCAAAGGCCACTTCTCTATCGAACTAAGATGATTCAATATTTTTAAAAAAACTTAGCAGCAAATATAAAAATATAAATATAATAATAGTCAACCATAAAAGAATAATAATATTCAGATATAGATAGAACAAAAGAGAATAATACAACATATGTGGCAAAATACAAGCAGTTAGAGAATGTGGGTAAAGGGCATTTGAAAATTCTTTGTATTATTTTTGCAATTATTCTGCAAATTGAAATTATTTTAAAATAAAATAAAAGTCAGGCATGTTAGCTAACACCTGTGATCCCTCACCATTCTAAGTAAGACTGAGGCAAGAAGGCTGCCATGAGCAGCCTGGACCTCAGTGTTTGAGAACCTGTCAAATAAGTAAATTAAATTAAAAGCTAGACATTGTGGTTCAGATCTGTGGTCCCAGCACTTAGGAGGCTCAGGCAGGAGAACTGCTATTAAATTCAAGCCCAGGCTGACCTTTGACCCTTTGTGAAAAACAAAACAAAACAGCAAGACAGTGTATGCCTTTAATTCCAGCACTCAGGAGGCAGAGGTAGGAGGATCCTCTTGCATTTGAAGCCGTTCTTATCTACATGGCTAGCTCCAGGACAGCCAGATAGACATAGAAAGACCATGTCTCAAAAAAACAAAACCAAGAAGCTCAATCCTCCCCCTAACCAAATGGAAAACCACAAGATATGAGCATGGTGGTACATATTTAATAATTCCAGTATGCACAAGATGAAGTTAGAAGGATCAGGGAGGGGTTTTCAAGACCCATCATTGCTACAGAATAAGTCCAAGACCAGCTTGGCCCATATGAGACCCTGTCTCAAAACCAAAACAACAAATTAAAATACCCAATAGTCAAGGGTCTAAGGACGTAGCTCAGACATGATGGCTAGGAATAAAGGTACATTCCTGCCATCAAGCCTGGCAACTGAGTTCAATCCCCAGGACCCACAAGGTGAATTAAGAAAACTGACTCTCACAAATTGTCCTCGAACCTCCACATATGTAAAGTGACATGTGTGTATGTATATACACACAAATAACTGTAATAAGAAAATTAAATCCAATGTTTAAAATTATTTAAATTTTTAGAAATTTTAGGAAAATCTGAAAGGAAAAGACTAAAAGAGACAGCATTTTCAAAATAATTAACATTTTAAACTTTTTTTAAAGATTTATTTATTATATGTATGAGTACACTATAGCTGTACAGATGGTCGTCAGTCACCATGTGGTTGCTGGGATTTGAACTCAAGACCTTTAGAAGAGCAGTCAGTGCTCTTAACTGCTGAGCCATCATCTCTCCAGCCCCCATTTTAAATTTTTTAAAAGTTTGCTTTTATTTTTTAAAATTTTACTTTATGTATAAAGGTGGTTTGTCTGCATGTATTTCTATGTACCATGTGCCATATGTGTTGCCTGCAAGAGCCGGAAGACATCATCAGATCCCCAGAAAGTGGAGTTATAGAGAGTTGTTAGCCACCATGTAGGTGCTGCTGGTGTCTGAACCAGGGTCCTCTGAAAGAGTGGCCAATGCTCTTAACTGCTAAGTCATCTCTCCAGCATCTATTTCTATTTTGAATTATGTGTATGCATGCATGTCATTGTAAGGTATATACAAATCCGTGCAAGTGCCCAGAAAAGCCAGAAAAGGACATTGAATGCCCTGGGGCTGTGGTTTAGGCTCTGAAACCAAACTATCCAATATGACTGGTGGGAATAGAATTTAGGTCCTCTGACAGAGCAGTAAATGCTCTTAACCACTAAGCCAACTCTCCAGCTTCTAAAAACGATTTTTGTTGTTGTTATTAACTTGTTTTTTAAGACATGAAATATGTAATCTTTTTCTACATAACCCTGGCTGTCTGGGAACTCACAGAGATCCATTTCTGCCTTCCAATTGCTGTTAAAAGCATGTATCACCATGTCGGTAAGAGCAGTTCGGATCCCAGCAACCACATGGTGGATCACAACCACCGTAATGAGATCTGATGCCCTCTTCTAGTGCATCTCAAGAAAGCTACTGTGTATTACACCAGAGCAAGTGGGGCCATCCTGAGTTCAATTCCCAGCAGCCACATGATGGCTCACGGACATCTGTACAGCTACAGTGTACTCCTACACATAAAAAATAAATAAATAAATAAATCTTTAAAAAAAATTCTTTAAAACAACAAATTACCCTACTGTTCTAGATAACGCATGTTTGATAAACTCTAGGCTCTGAGTTGAGCTTTCTAAATAAAGTTTTATCACACATACACACACACACTTTCTTATATATATATATATATAT
>NW_022196897.1:77848977-77861313 GCF_008632895.1 Mastomys coucha | reverse complement strand
ATATATATATATATAAATCTGTCTTCAGGTGTTCTAACAGCACCTCACCAAAATAATAAAAGATTATTAAGCTCTGCAGAGGGCACAAGTCAAATTGTAAAATTCCTAACATTTTATATGAATATTCTCTCTGATTAGTATAATGAATATTTTCAAGAGTTTCTCTGTTTCACATTGATCTCTGATAACAAGAAAAACAGAAACAATAAAAGAAAACTATGAAATGTGGTCAAGAAGTATGAGACAGATCATCCAGAAGAGAAAAAGAACCTTCAGGTGGATCTGATAGCACATGCCAAAAATTCTAGCACTGGGGAGATAGAAGGAGGAGGCTCATCTTCAGCTTAGTGTAAGTTGGAAACCAGTCTGGACTACAAGAGACCCCCATCTTAAAAACAAAAGAATAAACAAAATTAAACTTTTACTTTAAATTTAATAAATACTAAAATTTGGGAAGCAGTCTGAAGTAGTCTAGTAATGACAATATCTCTTTACTAAACAATTACACCCTATAGACCTTGGTTGTCAGACTGCAAAGAAAGCCAATATCCTAAGGCAACAAACATGTTCAGACCTTCTCTAACTAGTGCAAACATCAAGTGTTAGAGCTGTGCAGCCTCTGCAGGCAGAAGACCTCACTGGTGCTCTGTGCCTTAAAGGGATAATTCCCTTGCCTTGTCTGTGTGACATCTACTGTTTAAATTCAGTAGATTTCAAATGCAAACCAATAGCTTCCTGATGCCTAAAAAAATCAAATTTAAATGCTGTAGTTTGGCATAAAAAGTTTGCAGTGAAATTTCCCTTTCCTTTTAGATATTCAGATGTTTTCACACTTTTGATCTCAGAACTCCTTCAAAACCATGGGGCCACTAAACAACTTTTTAAAAAATATGGGGTCTACTGATACTTAAAACTTTATTTCAAATTATAAATGGCAAGAGCACATACACTCAGCTAGTGATCAGTTATATAATCACATTACTTGCCATGTGGTCTAGGAAACCCCACAATATCTCTGTGAAAGAATGTAGTGAAAAGACAAAGGACATCTCAACATTCAGAAGAGCCTCTAGACTTCTGGAGTTCCTGACTATACTTTGAGAACCCCTGTTACAGATAAACTATATACTGCTGCACATAAAAATCCTTTAAAACTCACTTATCTAGCTTCTCTTTAACACTACACAGTATTTGGTAACTCTCTTAAGAGACAGAGATCTCCTGGGGCTGGGCATAGAGGTAAACACTTTTCATTCCAGCACTTGATAGACAGAAGTAGAGACAGGTAGATTTCTGTAAGTCAAGACTAGCCTGGTTCATATTGTAAGCTCCAGGCTATCCAGGACTACATAAACAGGCTCTTAAAAAACAACAACAACAACAACAAAACAAAACAAACAAACAAAAAACCCCAGACCTTCTCCCTGCAGTTATTTATAAACATGTCTGTGTCTACTTTTAGACTTACAAGCTACATAAAAGCTGGTACTGGTTCCAAGTCATCTTTTTATCTCCATCAAAATTCACATCCTAATTAACATGTAATAGGAGACAAATAAATATCCAAGCTTATGAATCAGCAGGCAGTCTAACTAGACTGGGAAGAATAAGAAAGAAAGCATATCTGATTGTTCTTTACTGACCCCATGAGTCTCAAACAAGGATGTGAAATGTTAAAAAATGCACACTAAAAAAATTCCTGAAGGAAGGAGGTTTTTAGAAACTGCCTAAATCATTCTTTATCCTTTTGGTTACTTAGGCCACTCAGGTTAAAGTACTGATACAATTGTCCTAATGAATATAATAAGCCTGGTCCCTTGGAGGTTCATTAAATCATAAAGTCAGAGGCTGGCTTCTTGCCTAGGAAATGACCATTGATGCTCCTAGACTATATGTTCTCAAGAGACCTCATAAAGAAACAGGGCAATGTTTGGAGGGGATAAACGGGCAGTAGGTCAAAGAATCCTGGATGCAATGTTGCTTGCTAGATTTCTTAATCTTGCTGTGCAAGCCCCAGATCTCTGTCTCAGTGCACACCCAGAATGGGAGATGACAAGTCTTTATTCTTTGTAAAAAAAATAAAATAAAATAAAATAATTGTGTGTTCTGAAATGACACCTCTATTATGATTTCCAAGTTGACATTTCTGATTTAAAGCAGAGGCATCAAAGCCTCCCTATTTCACACACTAGCAATTATCATTTAAGTTATCCAGCGATAGGCATTCATCTGATCACTGTAGGGCCCTGTAGTTCTAGGGGTGCACTCAAGAGTACAGGATGCAGTTGTCAACAGAATTCTACAAATCCTGTCCCTGCTGTGAGGTGGACCAGAACAGGTCCATAGCTAAAAGGGTAACATGGGTAGGGTGGTGTGGGAAGGCAGCCAGACATACTACAGAAAGAGCTCCTGATGCCTGTGGTATGGGACAGCTTTATTTTATTATAACAAAGCATAAATAAACCAGGACACACAAAACAATGCCTTTTACCAAAAAAGCACAAAAAACACCTTTACCAAACATTACTGTACTCTGCAGTATCTCTGGGCAGTGAGCAACAGATAGTGAAACATCAGAGCACAAGGCAATCTAGCACAAAATCTGTACCTAATATGCAATCATGATGTAAAGAAAGTCACCAGACCCTTTTGGGAACATCTGACCTGCTCCTCTGATAGCTGGCTATTTTCCATATCTTTGTTATCAATCCTCCACATATTATAATATAGTTATGAAACTTCAATGTACAATAAAAAAATCACTTTTATGTACATTTAACTGTACAAGCTGATCTATACAATGTCTCTGAGAAACTAGGGAGGTCTGTTCACAGACCCCAGATAAGTTTTGTAATCAGGAATTTAAAGCAGAGACTTTTTCAATAGATGTTGCCTAAGAGCAGATCTCTGAAAACAACCTAATACACAGCTAGTTCTATATACTCACATGTATATTTCACAAGCTGCAGCTGGAATGTACCTTACTTATGAGGCAACATGTACACTGGGGGTGGGGGTGGGGCACCAGTGCATCCTAACTTGTTCCCCTAAAGTCATAAAATGATTTACAGAACTCTACAACTATGATTTCTAGGGTTAACTTGATTCAGATAAATCCTAAAAAAAATCTACCCTCAAAACCCATTAATTCTACAAAGAACATGTTGATAGAACCAATACCAAGAAACATGTAACTATCTCCTAAGCTAGTTTTTCACATCTTTATTGATAAACTGAAGGTTTAAAATTGCTCAACTAAGGCCAGTCATTAAAAAGTAACAGTCAGGGCTCTCGAAATGGCTCAGTGGTTAAGAGCACTGACTGCTCTTCTGAAGGTCCTGAGTTCAAATCCCAGCAACCACATGGTGGCTCACAACCATCTATAATGAGATCTGAAGCCCTCTTTTGGCGAGTCTGAAGACAGCTACAGTGTACTTATGTATAATAATAAATAAATCTTTAAAAAAAAAAAAAAGGCACTGAGTGGCACCTTTAGTCCCAGTACTCAGGAGGCAGAGGCAAGAGGATCTTTGTAAATTCCAGGACAGCCAGGGCCACACAAAGAAACCCTGTCTTGAAAAACCAACAAAACAAGACAAAAACAAAACAACCCAAAACAAAACCAAAATAAACAAACAAAAAAAGAGTAACAAGCAGGGCTGGGGAAGTAGTTCAGCAGTTAAGAGCACTTAATGCTCTTCTAGAGGATCCGAGTTGCATTCCCACATGGTGGCTTGCAACTATCTATAACTGTAGTTTCAAGGCATCCAATACTCTCTTCTAGCCTCCATGGGCACCAGGCATGCACATGGTGCACAGACATACTTGTAGGCAAACACCCATAAAATACTGTGATAAAACATTTTTTTAAATAACAGGCTTTGACTTCACCTTCACATAGTAAAAATACTATATAATGGGAAGTAAAGTCTTAGGGCCCAAACCAGAAAGTCAAGGAGAGGAAGTAAATAGAACCTTACAAGAGTCGTAGAAGAAAGCAGAGTCAGCTGGGTTTTACTAACCACCACAGGGGCAGCCTTTCCAGCTCATATCTTCATATAACAAGTTTCTGAAGTCTATAGAAATAGATAAGACTCCAGCAGGGTCTCAACAGTTCATGGTTAGTCCTTGAACTAACCCAGAGCTGGGAATACAAGTAATTTTTTTGTATCTGAAGTTCTGACAGTTTCTCTTGGTGACAGCTGACTTTGCTGATCTGCCTCCGGGGATGTGCCACTTGCCTTTCCACCCTGTTCTTGATTAGCAACCACATGAATCTGGACTCAGCATCTGAGGATCCACTGGAATAATTTCTCTACCATTTCCCTCTGTCTAGACAACATGAAATTGTCATAAGTGACACCTAAAGTACAATTAGTAGAAAAACTGCAATTTCCACTCTCCTCCTCCGTTCCCCAAAAGAACTGCACATTAACGTCCTCCACCATGTCAATCATACCACCCTGATGAAGATTAACTCTGAGGAGTCTGGAAGCCATTTCATTTCCAGCTTGCTAAAAATTTTGTAGCCCCGCTATAATTAGAACACGTAAAGTGCTTTCTTTTTACTAGCTCTAATGCCTATAATTGAAGTGATCTGAATGTCTCCTGAATGGATACCTGTGTAAAAAAAAAAATCTTCATAAATACCACTTTATCCAGCTGCATTTTATTTAAGAAAATCACAAACAAAGGAGAAAAGACAAAGAGGGGCAATGAAAGGCATGAAGCCACCAGAACCACCCTAAGAACATACTTTGAAGCCACTGCCAGTTCCTTTCAAGATGCCTCATTAAGAGAGCAGACAGATCAAAGGACAACAAATCTTGAAATACTTTATCAGTGTTTTCTGGAGGAGGGTTCCCCAGGGGACACTTGACGATTTCTGGAGACATTTTTGGTAGTTGCAACTGGTTTGGGGGAGTGTTACTTATGTAACAGCAGGAATACTACTAAACACCCTTCAAAGCATGAGACAGCCTCCCACAATGAAGGATTATCTAACCCAAATGGCAAGAGTGCTGTTGTTGCTAAACCTCCTTGATGTATTTTAATGGTCTGAGTTTAAGCAAGAGAAATTCTAAATAATAAAAATGGGTAGAAATCTGGGATCCGAGTTTCAGAATCAGGCAGATTGCAGCTTAAGCTCCATCTCCTGTAGCATCATCTCTTAGGCTATGCAACCTAGAGTTTATTCTTGGTTTCCACATTTGATGGGAAATCCCATCTCATAAATTTTTATGATGAACTAAGAACACATGTAAGACTGCAATGTAGCTCAGAAATAGAGTGTGGTTGAGTCTAGCATGAACCAGGCCCTGGGTTTGAAGTCCAACATAAACAAACAAACAATATTAAGCAAACAGTCACTATGTAGTCCAATATTCAGCCAATTTTTTTTTTTACTTCTTTGGATTACAACTATCTATCAGGAATATAAAATATACTGCTCATTCAACTCATCATGTCTAAAAGGGGTTTTGTCAGAAAGATACTTTGAAGATTAATACTATAAAAGCTTAAATATAGGAAGATAAACCCTAAGAATCACACATACCACATCCAAATAAAGTCTTGTAAGAACAGTCCATCCAGCCACTAATACATACTATAAATAACAAGTTCTTGCTACTGGTTATGTATCAGTACAGCTGGAGTATCCCTTATCTAAAATGCTTAAGGCCAGAAATGTTCCTATTTTGGGAGGCTTGAAGATTTAGGAATATTTGCATAGACAATGGGTTGAAGAATCTCACATCTGAGACACTCCCTTGATCCCAGAATTTGGGAAGCAGAGTTTGGAGTTATCTTGAGTTCAAGGCCAAGCTGGGAGAATTCCAATACAGCCAGGGCTACACAGAGAAACACTGTTTCAACGCCTCCCCCCCCCCCCAAACTCAAATCTTTTTGTTTTGTTTTGTTTTTTCCAGACAGGGTTTCTCTGGATAGCCCTGGCAGTCCTGGAACTCACTCTGTAGCCCAGGCTGGCCTCGAACTCAGAAATCCCCCTGCCTCTGTCTCCCAAGTGCTGGGATTAAAGGCATGATTCACCACCGCCCCGCCTCAAATCTTAATTATGAAATTTTTTGCTGTTTGGGTTTTTTTTCTGAGACACAAGTTTTCCTAGGTAGCTCAGGTTGACCTTTGGCTCAAGATCCTCCAGAAATAAAAACAAACAAACAAATATGGTGCCAAATACATATCTATAATCACAAAAACACTGCAAACAAAGAAGAAAGCTAGTTAGAGACAGTGGCCCAGAGAAGGCATTTCAGAGTATCTGAAAGTGACCCAGGACTCAGTACGTAATATACACAGCTAGGTGGAGACTTAAGATGATAGTGAGATGTGAGATGCATAAAGAAAACTTGTGTGAGAAAGCCCACATTGTGACATGAACTCCCTAATTTGTTCTACAGCCTGGTTACTTGAGCTACAAACTTTTCTCCTGCTCCAGAATGTATTGTTTTCTAATAAACTGCCTTTCTTTTTGGTACTATTCACCTGTTTCTATCCAAATCCTGTTCTAAGATAGTGAACCGGAATCTCATTCAAAGGTGTCGCTCAAACCACCAAAGTTGCTGGTAAATAATATCCTAAATAATCAAGACTTAATGCAATCCTATTGAAATTGAAACTCCCCATTCTTTCTTTTAAAAAGAAACAAAAAAGGGTCTTGAAATACCCTAAATTGTCAAGATAATATTAAAAAAGAACAAAGCTAGAGATCTCACATTTCTCAATTTCAAAACATACTACAAACCTACCATAATCAAAGCAGTATGGAAAAAAATTATGTAAAGATACATATTTACTATTAAAATAGAATGGAGAGGAAAAAAATAAATGTTTAGGTATAAAGACCCCTAACAAGGGCACCAGAACTACACACAGTGCTGGGAAAACTGCAGAGATGAGCCCTGACATTACATAACCTAGAGAAACAACTCAAAATGAGTTAGACTAAATCCAACAACTGAAACTATGAAATTCCTAAAAGAAAAGCTTCATGATACTAGAAGAGCTGATAATTTGTTATATATGACATCAAAAGCACAAGCAACAAAAGCAAAAATATACAAAGAGTACTGTTACCAGAATTAAGGTCAGAGCTCATGCTCTAACAGCAACCTCCAAAAACAAACAAACAAACAAACACACACACACACACACAGGTTCAGCCATCTATCATCAATAAGTAACAGTGGAAAACAGGAAAAGATTTATTTACCATCCTCACACTGAGAAGAAGAACAAAAAGGTTCAGTGACTCTCAACCCTAGTCCAGTGGTTCTCAACTTGTGGGTTGCGACACCTTTGGGGGTCGAACAACCCTTACACAGGTCAAACCAAAACCACTGGAAAACACAGTTAAATTATGATTCATAAAAGTAGCAAAATTATAGTTATGAAGTAGTAACAAAAGTAAATTTATGGTTGGAGGTCACATCATTAAGAAGATTGAGAAACACTTTCTAATCTATATTTGGGATCCTAACAGCACTACACAAAGAGATAGAAGCAATTAAGGCAAGCTGGGAGCAGAAGAGGTGCTCCCAAGAAAGAGCACACCAACTAGCTGTCCAGTGCCAAACAGTCAGCCTGAAACATACAGACAAGTACCATGATATGGACTGAGTTATATTTAGGAAATATACATACATATGCAGGCAATAGCAATTAGTGGGGGAAAAAGGCTGTAAATTTAAAGACGAGTAATGAAGGTTGGTTATATGGGAGGGTTTGGACAGAATAAAGGGAAAAGAGAAATGTAATAATATTATAATATCAGAAAAATATATGGCAAATTCATATTACAGATTTTAAAAATTAAGAAAAGTTAAAAAGTGGTGAAGGGGACAGTTCAAAGGGTAAAGTACTTACCACACAAGCATAGAGACCTGAGTTTGATGTACCAGAATTCATGTATTTTAAAAAAAAAGAAAACTGCACAGGACACTGTGCACCTTTAATCCCTGACTTGGAGTAGTTAAGATAAGAAGATACCTGGGCTCAGTAGCCAGCTAGTCTAGCTGATTCAAGCTCTATGTTCACTCAAAAATATAAATATGGAGAACAACTGACATCTGAAATCAACGTCTGGCTTCCATACACATGGACACATACACAAAAAAATAAAAATTAGGAACATTCTCAATACAAGGTACAACACAACACAGGTAAACCTTAAAAGTATGATGTTAACCAAAATAAGCCAAGCCAAAAAGACAATTGATTATATAAGAATTATGTTAGAGACAGGCAGTGGTGACACATGCCTTTAATCCCAGCACTTGCCCCAGACAAGTTTACTCTGTGTAGCTCTGAGGCAGAGGCAGGTGGATTTCTGAGTTCAAGGCCAGCCTGGTCTACAGAGTTTGGTCCAGGATAGGCAGGGCTATACAGAGAAACCCTGTCTTTAAAAAAAAAAAAAAAAAAAAAAAAAGACACTGCTTCACAATGAAAAGCTGGGGCCAGTGAGGTGACTGCAGGTAAAGGGGCTAAGCTAAACCCAGCAGGATCTAACTCAGGCACTAACCTGAGTTTCCCCTGTGACCCACTTGATGGAAGAAGGAGTTGATTCCCAAAGTTGTCCTCTGACTTCTAAATATGCATCACCATGTACCCTTGCTTCAGTCAAATTAATAGCCAAGTGGTAGTGGTGAACACCTTTACTCTTGGGAACACCTTTAGCACTTGGGAAGCACAGGGACTGGTGGATCTTTGAGCAGCTGGGTCAAGAAGTGAGTTCCAGGACAGCCAGGGCTACACAGTAAGACCCTGTCCTCCAAAACCAAATAAATAAATAAGAGTTTTTTAAAAAAGAAAAACTGCGGCTGGGTGTGGTGGTGAACCCTCTTAATCCCAGCACTGGGGAGGCAGAGGAAGGCAGATCTCTGAATTTGAGGCCAGCCTAGTCTACACTGAGAGTTCCAGGACAATCAGAGCTACACAGAGTAAACTTGTCTGGAAAAAACAAAACAAAAAAAATGAATAAAATTAATATAAAGAACTGGAGAGATGACTCAGTGGTTAGTTAAGGCACTGACTGATCATCCAGAGGACCCAGATTCAATTCCCAGCACTCACATGGTGACTTAACTACCACCTATATCTCCAGTTTCAGAGGATTCTAGCTTCCTTGGGCAAAACATGCATAGCTTGGTGTTAAAGAGTGCAGAGCATGTGTAAGGCTTTGATTTCAATGCCAGTACCATCTTAATCAAAGATGTACTACATAGCAATGTGCAAACAGCTAATGTTGTACAATAAGCTTGAAAATTTATTGAGAGTTATCTATGTCATATATGCGGAGGGGGGTTCTATCTGCCACCAGAACAAAGAGAAAATGATAACAAGCTACCTTACCAGGCAAAGTAAATAAAAAGGACAGCAGAGAAGGCAGCTGCAGAAGCTGAGGTACTTATATGATCATGTAGAAGAGAAAAAAGAGAGGCAGAAAGATTTGATGCAGCAAAGGGAAAGGGCATGGGGTCAACATACTCAACTCTCAATGACAAGGTCATAATTTCAGCCTTAGAGTCTTTTATTAATATAATTTTCCCCTTTTGTTCTCACTTGATTTCAAATTCCTGCCAGGTAACAACCAACTCATGTGTCCATTCCTCTGTCAAGGGTGATCCATTCATAGAGAAAGATTTTATATAATCCATTCACATAGTCCAAATGAAGGTAGTTCTCATTCTGTATAACTTCACAAAATGGAGAACTGCTCCCTCCAAGTGAGCCCCATCTCGGGAAATCAGCTTGGAACCCCTCTTCTTTCCTTTCTGGAAACAGAGGAGGAGCCTGTTAATTGTTGCTATTAAAAAAACCAGGCAGTTTCTTAGGTGAGAGGGTTGTCAGCATGTCAGCTCACAACAAGGAGGGAAGCCTCTGTGGCTCAATTAGGTGGGATAGATCTTGTAGAAGCAAGGGTCTAATGTCTTGTGCCTCCCTCTGGCAAAATGGCATGGGGAAGCACATAGAAAATGCTATTTCTACCACTAATCATCAATACAATGATCGCATACACAAAATTGACTTAAGAACCATGAAGTCAGGGACTGGTGAGATGGCTCAGCAGGTAAGAGCACTGACTGCTCTTCCAAAGGTCCTGATCCCAGCAACCACAATTTTAGGGGAGGAGGTAGGGCAGCAGTATGGAAACTGCAAGGCCAGGGTGGGTCTGTCTGAAGTACTAGCACAGAGATACACAGGGGGGAGGAGGATCACAAGTTGAGGGCCTCCTAGTCTACACATGGAATTAGTTCAAAGCCAGCCTTCACTCCATAGCAAGACTCTGACTTAAAAACATAGAAGAAAAAATCTTCATCTTGGCTTAACTGCTGCTGATAATTAAGTGGGGATGCTATTAGTATTGCCATATTTTATGGGGTTTTTTCCTTCCAACAAAATCTAGAAACCTAGATTAAGGTGGGAAACTGAAAATTTTAGAAGCATCTTATGGGCCAGATCTACTTTGAAGACTATTTGTCATCTCCAGATTAATTTAACAGACCCACTCCCTGAAGCAGTATCTGTTTACAAAAACAATCAGGAATGAGCAAAAGGACTAGAGAGACAGCTCAGTGGTTAGGGCACTACTGCTCTTACAGTGAACCAGAGTTCAGCTTCCACCCCCTTCATCAGGTAGCTCACAACTATGTATAACTTCTGCTTCAAGGAATTTGCCATCTCTGGGCTTCACAGGCACAGAGGCATGCACACAAAACTGTTTGGTTTTTTAAAGAAGTAAACATAAGATATCCTGCAACACACAGACAAATGCAAGAGTAATCCAGAAGGGGAAACTATTGCATAGCTCTACTGGGCTGAGACCCATTACAATAAACAAAATATATTATGCAAACAGAATCCCCTATACGTGGTGTTATTGTCTTGAAACACACTTCAAAGTATCCTTTAGAAGATTCTCTGAATAGACAATAGGGAAGAGGACCAAAGTGGGGGGATGAATACATGGGAAGTTTCTCTCAGTGTATTTACAGCACACATACAAATTTCACCATAGTCTCCTTGGAACTCCAATCCCCTGCGCTGACAGAACGATTACATCTTTTCAGTTTGGTGTGTACACAAAGTACATGGCCTGCTCTACACCATTCACCCTCAGAGAAGCAAAAGGGATAATTTAGCTCAGCCCTACCAGGTGCTAATTTGACCTTCAGTGAGGGAAGGGTTGTTTGTCAGGCACACACAAACACATCCCCCCCACACACAACATCCCACTCCACCTCACCCCACACACACACCACACAGACACAGACACATACAGACACAGACAGACAGACAGACAGACAGACAGACAGACACACACACACACACACACACACACACACACACACACACACCTCCCTACCTGGGAAGGCCTGGAGGCTCCTGCCTTTCTAAACTGCCTCACTGACACAAAATTCCCAAAACAAACTTAGTGAGGCTAGATGAGTGCTTCAAGGTAGATAATATAAAAAACAGGAAATTCTCAATTACATTATACCCATTGTTTGTTTGTGTTTGTTTTTCTGTTCTGGAGAAGGTTTGTGTAAGCCCTGGCTCTGCTGGTATTCACTCTGTAGACCAGGCTATCCTCGAATTCAGACATATGCTTGCCTCTGACTCCAGAGTGCTGGTACAGAAGGCTTGTCCTACCACATACGGCTCTTATGCCTGTTCTTGGCCACTGAAAAGTCTCACAAGAGGTGCTGGGGATGTAGCCCAGTGAGTAGAAGTATTGGGAAAATGAAGAAGCTGAAGAGACACAGAAACCCTGTTACCATGCGTGCATGCGTGAATGCGCGCGCACACACACACACACACACACACACACACACACACACACACATATGGAGGGACAGAAAGACAGAGACATGAAGAGAGACAGATTGACCCTGTCATACTAAACCATATGAACACCGACCAAAAAAAAAAAACAAACAAAACAAAAAATTCTTACTACCTACAAAACCCAAAATATTTACGTTGTCAATGTTTATCTTGTCCCGTACAGAAAATTTGCCAACCCTAATGTGAAAGAAGAAAAATGATCACACCTAGAATTCAGACTGACTGGAAGACAGAGATATAGTTTAATGGTAGAGCATCTGGTTAGCAAACAGGACTGTAGGATCAACTGCCAGCATCTGACCAAGAAGAGTAAACTGGCACATACCTGTAAACCTAAAACTTGGAAGAGTAATTCAGGAGAACAGCCTGGCTAAGTTTTTTCTCAAAACACTAAACAAACCTTAAAGTAGGTAAACAGAAAAACAAAGAAAGAATAACATCAAATTATACCTCTCCTCTACCTATTCTTAC